>NW_026596162.1:11545081-11584045 GCF_907164565.1 Psammomys obesus
TCTTTCTTTCTTTCTTTCTTTCTTTCTTTCTTTCTTTCTTTCTTTCTGTTTTTGTTGTTGTTTTGGTTTGTTGTTGTTTTGGTTTTTTTGAGACAAAGTTTATCTGTGTAGCCCTGGCTGTCCTGAAACTCCCTTTGTAGACCAGGCTGGCCTCAAATTCACAGAGATCTGTCTGCCTCTGTCTTCCAAGTGCTGGAACTAAAGGTGTGCTCAACCACCAGCCAGCTGCATTTATGTAGCATGTTAATATTTAAGTCACATAGTAATACTGTTTTCTTTATCTCATAATGATTTACTTGCTCTCTCTCTCGCTTGCCTCTAGCCATCTTTTTAAGTGGAACTCTAAGCCTTTTATTAGCACAAATAATATTTATTCATTCTCAGCATTCTCAGGAATGCCATATACTACATAAATGCAATATGTAATCAGTAAATTATACTCTGTTGTATTTATTCTATCATCTATTTTGGTTTCTGACTCATTGCCTCAGTCTTCATGAGAGATAGTCTACCTACCCTTGATTTCATTTCTTTCATGTGTTTATACTTTTTTCTTTTATTTATGGTGTGTGTGTGTGTGTGTGTGTGAGAGAGAGAGAGAGAGAGAGAGAGAGAGAGAGACTGCTTGTGCACACACATGGATGGTATCATATGTCCTCCTCTTTCACTCCCTGCCTTATTCCTTCGAGGCAGGACCTCACTATGAATTTGGAACTTGTGTTTTGGGGGCTAGCCTGGAAACCAGCAAATCCTTTGTCTCCATCCCCCCGCCCCCAGTGCTGGGTTACAGCTGTGCATGAGACAACACTCAGCTTATAATATGGGTGCTGGAACCAAACTCCTACCTTCAAGCCTGAGCAGCAAACTCTCCTAATGGAAGAGCCATCTCTCCGGCCCTTCTGCATTTCTATTGACTTAAGGTACTTCATATTTGATTTTAATTCAGTCTCTTCAGGGACCATAGATTTGCTTTGTTCCTTCTGCTTTTCTGAAACAAACTTTTTCCTTTGTTTCTAATTTTTCTCCAATTGTGTGGCTTCATTTCTGAGGACTTTTTTTTATTTTTTGTTACCGTATATTATTTTCTTAATGTCTTTACTGTGCCACATATTATGGGAAAATAGCTACTCAAAATAAAGCCAACATGCCCAATAATCACAATATTTCACCCTCATTCCAGACTTTTTTTTTTATTCGTTCCTGCTATTACTGCCTCCCCACTCTAACTCGTACTGATGGCTTATTTAAATACTAAGAAGTCTTAGGAACTGAAGATATAGCTCAGTCATAAAGAATTTGTGTAGCAGGCTGGCAGAGATGGCTCAGTAGGTAAAGGCACTTGTCTGGTGACCTCATTTTGATCCCTGGAACCCATGTAAGGACAGACAGGGGAAAACAGACTTCATGAGGCTGTTCTCTGGCCTCTGTGTATGCGTCATAGCGTGTGCACTTCTGCACTCGTGCAGCGTATATACACCATAATTATTATTACAGTAAATAAACACAATTAGAACATTTTAAAAAGTAATTTGCCTAGTATATCTGAGGTACTGAATTTGTTCTCTGGGATCAAAACAACAACAACAATCTTTCTTCTGAGTTGATTTTGAGCCCAAGTTGTCAGAGGTAAGGCAAAAGAAGAAAGATCCTGCACCTCCCTACATGAACTACTCTGGTGACAGAGGGAAGAGTTTTGACCCAAATGGCTGGTGACTTCCTTGTATAGAAAGTGTATACAGAAAATTATATCCCCTCAATAAATTAACATTATTAGCTAGCACACAATACTGAAGGTAAAACTCCTGAGCTATGTCCCTAACTTTTCTTTTTTTATCTTTTCTTTTTTCCTTTCTTCTTTCCTTCCTTGCTTCCTTCCTTCCTTCCTTCCGTGTGCATGCGTGCATGTGTGTGTGTATGCAGGCGTGTATGTGTTTAAGTCTCAGCAAGTTGTCTAGGCTAGGCTCGAGTTTATAAGGCTTTCTACCACATGCTCTGGAGTAGCTGAGGTAAAGGTCTGGAATGATCCATGATTTTGTCTTAATTGTGTTTCTTTCTTGTATGTAAGCCCGTTAGTACTGTCATACACCATGTTAAATTTTAGCTTTATATATAAACCCCTTTCCCCAAGGAAATGAATGTAACTAAAGGGCTCTCTAAAATGTCCAAGTATTGCAAACATGGCGCCTTCAGGTCATGCTGTCTCTCCTTCCCTCTCCCTTATTAAATTGTTTAATTACTTTCCTAAAGATAGCCACCAAAGTCCATTTTTTTATTTGGCCACTTCTTTATGCCTGACTAAAACACCAAGATCCAGCTACCAAAATTGTTAGGAAATGTGCAAATGTTGGGAAACGTGCGCCTGTGCGCCTGTGGAGGTTACACACGGGTTCACAAATCACACCACGAGATCGGTTCCACGTGGGAGGTTTATTAAGGGAAGGGGGGAGAGAGAGAGGAGGAGAGTAAGAGTAAGAGAGTAAGTGAGAGAGAGGGGGAGGGCTCCAGTTCTCTTATAGGGTGACCCAGGGCATGTGCAGGTAGTTCCAGGTGGTCAGCAGGTGGTCTGGGTGTCTTCACAAATGACTGATAACTGATCTGTCAGGTCCCTTGGGGCTGGCCGTAGAAGTGCCTGCTTACTGATCCCAACAAAAATACCAAGGTCCAGCAATCAAAATTCATTATTTGGCTACACAGGCTAACATGTCCAATCAGGATTTACCAACTCATCCTGACACAGACTTCCCCTTTTCTCATTAAAAAGGCCACTCCTGCAGAGACACCTTCTGCTGTCTTTGCTTGATCCAGGGACAGTCCCTACTCTCTACCTTGCTTGTTCTGTCTGGAGTAACAAAAATCTCCTTTGTGCTGAGAATTTCTTGTCTGGGTGTGTTGTGTGCCAACTCTGAGGCCCCCTCAATAGCCACACATTCTTCTCTCAACTTGATCACATGCTTTAGCAAGGTAATGGCAAATTCCCCAAGTCATTCACATAGCTGGAGTGGACCACTCCATTAGGGGCATTGTTCCCATTGCCTGTTCTCACTTCTATAAATACACTAACTTTGACTCTAACTCACTTTTTTTGCAGCACAGTTTAAGAATCTGGACTATAGTAGCCAGGTTGTGGTGGCACATGCCTTTAATCCCAGGGCTGTGGAGGCAGAGACAGGCAGATCTCTCTCTGTGCAAGTTTGAGGCCAGCCTGCTCTACTGAGTGAGTTCTAGGACAGTCAGGGCTACAAAGAGAAACCACATTTGTCTAAAAAAACAAACAAACATACAAATGAGAGAGAGAGAGAGAGAGAGAGAGAGAGAGAGAGAGAAAGGGAGAGAGGGAGGGGAGAGGGAGAGAGAGCGAGAGAAAGAGAGAATCTGAGCTGTACCTAAGGAAAGGTCTCTGAGGCTCTGAAGAGAGTGCCTCAGGTTGCACAGCTGGTGACATTGAGCTGTGTTTCCTGCTCCTATTGATGGTCTTGAATAGGTTTTCAAGTGTTTGATGGAAGACTTTCCCTTCGAGGACATTATTAGTTTCTTAAGAGCAAGAGTTCTGTGTTTTCTGTCTCCCAGAGTAAAGACAGGATTGACTCTGGGCATCATTATCCTAGCCAGGGTCACTATTGCTGTGATGAAACACCATGACCAAAAGCAAGATGGGGAGGAAAGGGTTGGTTTGGCTTATAATTCCACATTGTAGTCCATCACTGAGGAAAGTCAGAACAGAAACTCAGAAGGGCAAAAACCTGGAGGCAGGATGATGCACAGCCCATGGCTTGCTTGCTTAGTCTTCCTTCTTATAGGACTCAGGACACCAGTCTGGGGATGGCACCACCCACAGTGGGCTGTGCCCTCCTACATCAATCACAAATTAAGAAAATGCTCTCCCGGCTTGCCTACAGCCCAGTCTTATGGAGGAAATTCTCAGTTGTGGTTCTCTAGTCTCAGGTGATTCTAGCCTGTATCGAGTTGACGTAAAATTAGCCAACGCAATCATCATTAAGTATTCTCACAATATTTGAGTCTTGTAGATTCCTTGTATGGCCCTGGGGATACAAAATCACTACTCCTAACGGGCTTATAAATTTAACATATCAAAGTCTATTAAGATATAAGTACGTGAGGGAGGGGGCTACAGCTGGGATACAAAGTGAGTAAACTGTAATATAACTAAATAAATAAAAGTGTGTGACAGGCTGTATACAGATGAAAAGATCATACATGGAGTAAGGTGCTAAACAAGAAATAAGGCACCGTGTTTGGAGGTCTAGGCCCTCTTGGAAATAATGGTAATAAGGATTCAGTTTCACAAGGAACAACCATGTCCTAACCACGCAGGATCCTCCGTAACGGCCTTGGTGATGGAGTTTATTGGAATTCTCAACAGGAATGAGTGATGCAGAATGTCTCACAGAGGTAGCCTAATTGGGTGTGCTCACAGTATCCAGGAGCGCTGTGCAGCGTCACACATGTTATTTTATGTTGCGATGTGTTGTTAACGAATGTGTCACAGTTTGTGATTAAAACACAACAGAAGAGACAGGGGCGTTGCACATCCGGGAACCAACAAACGCAGTCAGCACCACTGCTGCCCGGCTCCCCGAACCTACGAGCCGGAGGGGCGGGGTTTCCGCTTCCGGCGGCGGCGGATTGTTGACGCCCTCCGCTACTGTGGTGGCGACAGAGCGTTTGGGGAGGGGTTGCCGAGGGAGGGCGCCGGCGCAGTGACAGGCAGCGCGGAGGGTGCCTCGGAGGCGAAGATGGCAGAGGGGCCCGAGGAAGCCCGGAGCCGCCCGCCCGGGCAGGAAGGCGGCGGCGGCGGGGACCACGAGCCGATCCCTTCCGGGCCCGGCTCTCCCGCCGCCGCCCCCCGGACCCCGGCCCTCGCGACCGTCGCCTCGGCCCTCTCCGAGCCGGAGCCGCCGCGCGAGCTCCGGAAGCGCCGGGAGGCGGGCGTAGGGCCGCCGGAGCCGGGGGGCTGCGAGGCGTCGGACGGGCCGGGGAGGCTGAGCGCGCGCGAGTACTCGCGGCAGGTGCACGAATGGCTCTGGCAGTCCTACTGCGGCTACCTCACCTGGCACAGCGGCCTGGCCGCCCTCCCGGCTTACTGCGGCCCGCCGCCAGCCGCCCCGCAGCCCGCGGCCCCGCCGCCGCCCCCGCCTCCCCCGCCGCCGCCGCCGCAGCTCGCTTACTACAACCCCTTCTACTTCCTGAGCGCCGCGGGGCCCGGGCCGGGGGCGGTCACGGGCGGCGCCACCCCGACGGCCGTCGCGGGCCTGACGCCGCGGGCCCCGCACGTGCAGGCGTCGGGCCGGGCGGCTCCTGGGACCAGGGTGGGCTCTGCAGCCCCTGCACGGACCGCGAGCGACAATGGGCGACAGGCAGGTAAGAACGGGGATGGGTGGGTGGGTAGGATCTGGGAGGAGTGAAGAAGAGGATTGTCTTCATTTTGAAGTTTAGGCCGAGATTCGTACAGCCCTTTACCTAAACCTCCCGATCCCTCCGCCTCTGCGTCACGTCTTTGCATGAGTTAGGGTTACCGGTGACTCACGGTCCTTTCTTTTATAATTCTTTTGGAAGGATCTCACCCTGTGGTTCAGGCTAGCCTTAACTCAGTAGATAGCCAGGCTAGCTTCGAACTCGCAATAGGACTAATGTGTCAGCCTACAGGATCTTACAGGCCTGCCCTAGCCAGAGGGGTCTCTTGAAGGAGTGGTCACTGGGCAGGTATGCTCACTCTTGAGATATGTAACCGGGGCTGCTGATGCCATTGAGAGTTGGCACACACATCAGCTATGGTTTGCCCAGGCCTTAAATTCCAAAAATGTACAGTGAGGCAGTGCCAGTTCTTCCGTTAGACCTGGAGCTATCGGTAGGTTCCCTTAAAATGCCGCTTGTTCTTCCCTTAGGCCTCTGGCACTACCAGTAGGTGCCGTTATTCGTGGCACTCACTGGTCCTTCTTGTGTAAGTGTAGAGACCTATACCATCCTCTCGGCGATCTCCATGCTCTGGAGAGACAGACCTAAAGCTAAAGTTAGGTGACAAACCCACTGTTGGAGAATCGAGACTAGAGTACTAGAAATCACCTGCACCTAAACTGTGTAAGGACAGTGGATCTGAAGGGCAGTTGACGTGAATACAAATAGAGCGCGTTGACTGGGCCTGAGCTTGTTGATATTGAATTACCATCTAATAATTGATCCTGTGTAGCAACTAGAATCATGCTCTATAGCAAAACTTGCAGCCGCTCTCCTGCCTCTGGGGCCGGAATGCTGAGATTGCTGGTTCACCATGTCCAGCTCATTATTAGATATTTTAGTAACATGTTCTTTTGATGGAATCATTGCCATTGGCGATTGCAAGGCTATGATTTCTTAAAGATTAAGTTGGACCTTGACTTTGTCCCTTTATAATCTAGCTTGTGTTCTTAAGCTTTGTAAGTGACTCATTTTCACTTTCCTCCCCAATTCACAGGCAGAGAGTATGTCATTCCATCCTTGGCTCACAGATTTATGGCAGAGATGGTGGATTTCTTTATTCTCTTCTTTATAAAAGCAACCATTGTCTTGAGCGTCATGCATCTCAGTGGGATAAAGTAAGTTAAGAATGGTCACAGGAAAAGTCTGGAGCTGCTACATATTGTTTTGTAAATTCTGTTCATGCCAGTGACTATGTGGTGGGTGCCCAGGGCAAGATTTCTCCCATGAAATCTTCAACAGTTTGTTTCCTTGTTATTTTTGTTGTTTTTCATGTGTGTTTATGTGGGTACCTGTGAAAAGCCAGGAGGTCCACCTTGGGTGTCTTCTACTCTTTACTGTATTTTTTTGAGGTAGGGTCTCACTTAACCTGGAGCTTGCCATTTCAGCTAGGCTGGCTGGCCATCAAGTCCCCAGGATGCACCTGTCCCCCAACCCCCAATGCTACATAGATATGCATGTCCTTGCTTTTAGATGGGTTCTGGGGATCCACTCAGGTTCTGATATTGTACAAGCGCTTTACTCACTGAGCTCCCACAAGCCCCTTGTTGGTTTTAGGAAAGAAACAAAGGATGAAACCTATAAGGAGTGAGGTTTTGGTGGCACATACCCTCAATTCTAGCACTCAGGAGGCAGATTTCTCTTGAGTTCAATGCAAAAGCCTCCAGACCTGCTTGTCTTTATTAACCATTCTCTTGAGCCAGGACTTTTAGTTTCCTTCTTACTGTCCTATGACGTCTCTACCGTCAAAGCATGGAGGAGATGACTAAGATGTTTATGGGTGAGAGCACTCACTGCTTGTCCAGAGGTTCCAAGTTCAGTTGTTCCCAGGTCAGGCAGCTCAGTATTGCCTGTAGCTCCATGGATTCAATCCCCTCTTCTGCACATACACAGCATATGTTTGTATACACACATTTGTTTAAAGCACAAAGAACATGTGGTAGGTGGACTTAGTGCTCAATTAGTGCATTGCAGTGGGGTTGCTTAGAGTTGAGTAAATTCCAAGCCAGTGTAGAGTGTGGCATTTATCTGAGAAACTCAGAGTATTAGAATAATGGCTGTTATCAACTGCTGAGTGTTTTCTATGAGCTTGACTGCTTGTTAACCTACCAAGACAAGGTACAAACTGTTTTAAACCTCAGAGCCCTCACCCACCTTGTCCAGTCCTAGCCTCAACAGCCTCTTTTTTTATATGTATTTATTTGGAGAATAGAACTTGACCTCTCCAGCCTAACACGGTGCTGTAGTTTCTATTGACAAGATAAAAATCTGAATTTTGTCACGTGGTTTCACAGACATCCACATTCTTAACCAGTCTTACATGGTGAGATTGAGCCCTATCACTTGCACCAAGGCGTTTTCCTCCTGCCAGGAGCTCCTTTCCTCTTCTTAGTCTAGCTGGCTTCTCTTCATTCTTTGTATTGTAGAAAATGTCAGTTCTGAGAATGCTACACAAGAGTCAGTTTAACTGATCTGTTCTCCATGGTGCTCTGGTTGGCATCCCAGTTTATTGTTTTTCTTGCTAGGTTAGAATCTCGGTAAAAGCTTGAGACATTTAGCATCCTCTTGCTGTCCTAGTCTGCCTTCTGTTGCAGTGATAAATCCATGCATAAAACCAACTTTATAAGGAAAGGATTTATTTCATTTTACAGCTTGTAGTCCATCACTGAGGGAAGTCAGAGCAGGAACATAGAGGCAGGAACTGAAGAGGCCATGCAGGAGTGCTGTTTACCGGCTTGCTCTTCATGGCTTGCTAAGCCTACTTTCTTTATAGTACACAGGACTACCAGCCCAGGGGTAGCACCACCCACACAGTATGCTTGGGCCCTTCCCACATCAATCACTCATCAAGAAAATACCACACAAACTTGCCTACAGGCCAGTCTGATGGAAGCAGCATTTTCTCAATTGAGGTTTTCTTTTCCCAGATGACCCTGGCTTGTTTTAAGTTGACAAAACCATTCACCATCATGTCATCAGGGCTGGCATCTTACTTGCTCCCACTGTTACAAACATCCCACAGTCATAACCAAGCTTTTGATTTTGTTTACTTCTGCTATTTGTTGAGTTAAAGTAATGGGTATTTTGTGTTCTTAGATGGTGAGAACATAACAGTTAACTCCAAATCCTCCTTTTTTTTGCAGGGACATCTCTAAGTTTGCCATGCACTACATAATAGAAGAAATCGATGAAGATACATCTATGGAAGACCTGCAAAAAATGATGATTGTGGCACTTATATACAGGTTGTTAGTTTGTTTCTATGAGGTAAGCTGTTAACTAGAACAAATGACTATGTTAATGGTATAATTTTAGATTATCTACTAGGTAAAAAGAAATAATGAAAATTTACATATGTAATTTTTCAAGCATCTCTTCACATTTTTTATCACAATTTTTAAAATTAACATATTTAATTTTAAAAAAAAGCCCTAAATAATAAATTTTGGAAAGGAGACGTTTTATAATTGCCTTGTTATATGTTTCAGTTATAGAAATAAAATCACATTCATAAGCAGATTTTGGTCCAAAATTATACTTAGATTGGTTATAGATATAAAGTATTTTTCCCAGTGAAAAAACTTCCCCCAAAAAGTATAATGGGCCATAAAAAATATACAGTAGATAACTTTTGGTATTCAATGTATTAAGAGGCTGTAAAAATGTAGTAAGTGGTTAATTGAAGAGAAGTGGGCACTAGACCAAGCCCAGAGCCCCACACTTGCTGGGTAAGTGCCTCCTTTCCTTATATAGTCTCAGTGCATTCTGAGGGCAGATTGTGAATGCAGCTGCATTTCTTGCATCTCAGCTTACCCAGTGGTTGTGATGACAGGCCTTGAGCCACCAGGCCCAGCCTTTGTTTAATGTTTTTTTCTTTTTTTTGTTGAGAGGGCCTCATTATGCAGTCTGGCTTGGTCCCAAACTTGCCAGTCAACTTTCCCCAGCCTCTGGAGTTCTGGGTCGGCAGGCATGTTCTATCAGTCAGCTTAAATAGCTAATTTCTAGTGTTCTATTCAGTTGGCACATCCGGTGTAATTTTATTTATTTTCTTTTTTGGTAGTCCTGTCTGATTCGAACCTCACTGTGCATACCAGGCTGACTTTGAACTCCAAGATCCACCTGCCTTTATCTCCCACGTGCTGGGACTAAAGAAATATGTGCCACCGACACCTGGCCCTCCAACAGGCCACTTTTATAAACATGAAGTGATTAGTTAGGAAAACTTTTTCAAAACCTCCTTACAATTGTAAATTATTTTCAAATTATCCTTCTTTCCTTAGATAATTTGCATTTGGGGAGCTGGGGGAGCTACCCCAGGAAAGTTCTTGCTAGGGCTTCGAGTTGTGACATGTGATACATCGGTACTCATTGCTCCAAGTCGGGTTTTAGTGATTCCTTCCTCAAATGTTAGCATCACAACGTAAGTACTTTGCTTAGCTTAATCTACTACGTATTTGCAAAAAGAATATAGTTAAGTCGGACTGGAGAGATGGCCCAGTGGTGGTGCCCTGGATGCCCTTCCAGAGGACCCGTGTTCAAGTCCCAACAACCACATGGGAGCTCACAACTGTGTGTAATGCCACCACTGCATATTAAATAAAATTATTTAAAAATAAAATGTAGTTAAGTCATCTCCTGTATAATGGTGTCATTCAACTGTGCATGGCATATTCAGCAGTGGTTAAGATTCTGCGACATGGTGTGCTGACTTCATGCTGTGTTAAGTTTGTGATACATTCTGAGGAATGAGTCCCTCATGAAGTGGCACAAGATTGTATTCAGTATGCCCAAAATTACAGGTTCGATACAGTATTGTAAAATATTTTTTTTCTTCACAGTAAACGCTATAATTATATCAATTTACATGGACGTTTATGAGCATATGATTTTATAAAATGTTATAATGATGGGAAGATATTTGGGTATTTACTGTCAGTGCTCTGTGCCTAGCTTTATTCTCTGGCTCTGGACTACCTGGTCGTAAGCCGATGTGTAAAATACGCAATCCTAATGTGGTGCACTGACTGCAGTAGCTCGAGCCCCTAATGCCTGCAGTCTTTACTGCTGGCCTTTGGCATGCAGCTCCCGTGAGGCTGCAGTGGTGAAGGAAGTGATCCAAACAGCTAAGCTTGTGAAGGTTACAGGAACGATTCAGGGGAAATACAAACAAGAGGCCAAGCTCCGGGCAGGCTGGACACACACAGGTTGCCTTACAACTTTTGTGTTTTAACTTTGGCTACTTCTTTTACTGAGTCAATAATGGTTAGTCTATTGAGCATTTCTCAGCAGGCACTTTGGTAATTTAACACAGAATTTCATTCACAGTTGTAAGCATAACCAGTAACTAGAAAAGAATAGTCACGGACAGGCAGAAACCTAGCATTGTTAGGATAATTCTCTATTTTGAACTACTGTTGAAAGCTTTTTAGGACTTCTTTTAATTACTGGAGCCACACAGGAAAAAGTGGATCAAAGAACAGATTATGTTTCTGATAAGATAAAAAGTAGGACTGCAGTAAGCATGCTCAGTTCAGAAGATTCTAGAAAGCCATGGGAATACATGACTGGAAAAGGTAAGCAAGAGAAGATGTACTTCCTTCTGACAAAATATAAACCTCATTGGTGTTTAGATGTTTACTAACTACCATGCACATCAAAACTCTAGTCTTCTATGTAGCTTTCTCTAGAAGGTAGTTTGAAGATATTGCTTGAAATCGTGTCAGGAAAGAATTTTGAATGTTAAAGACGTCAACAAGATACCTAGCCAGCAATGACTGATACAACCTGATGTGCTACTTCTGCTTGCTTCCTTTAGGTCCACCATACGAGCTTTGATCAAGAATTTTTCTATTGCTTCTTTTTTCCCTGCTTTCATCACACTGCTGTTTTTTCAGCATAATCGAACAGCCTATGACATTGTAGCAGGAACCATTGTGGTAAAAAGAAATGGGGTCAGATGATGCCCCAGAGCCCTGAATTCCAAGACTAAATTATGTATCAAGGCCATCAGTATCTCTGGGTTACATTAATTGATTTAAAAATTTAACCAGTCACTCTGGTGTGATGCAGGGGACTGTTCTGAAAGTGTTGACTGTCAAGGAACATTTCCAGAAGGAAAAATTATTAAATTCAAGTGTCAAATATTTGTGGGACAACAAAGCAAATGGTTTCATAATCAAAATAGACAAATACGTACTTCGACAAATACGTACTTCAACATTTAAAATAACCAAAATTTACTGGAAGCATTTTCGGCTTTAAATTCTTCAGCTTTAAATTCTTCAAATTAAAACTTTAAAATTTTAATTTGGCTTATCCTAGAGTAATTGGAAATTGGAAAATGTCCAATTGTGTTTTATAAACACCTACAGAACTCCTACAGCTCTTAGGGAAGTTGTTTTATTGTGGCCATTGAAAAGGAGCATCAACTCAACAACCCACTTACTCCATGGCAGGTGTTGGGAGAAAAGGGCTCTAGTGATGAAGGCCTAGGAGACCCTGCACCCTGTGCTTCCAGGATGTTCTAAGCTCACTGCAGTAGTGGTGGAATTTAACAGTTTACTGCTTATGTATTTGGAGGCAAGACTTTCATGATGATGATGAAAATGTATTGAGTCATATCATTGATATTTTAAAAAGGTAAGTTAGTGATTACCTTCTTGGGGGGTGGGGGTAGGGATGTGAGGTTTCAGTGTAAATTCAGCTTAGAATTCACCAACTATAAATATGTGAGGGAACTATCCATCAGACATTCCCAGTGTGTGCTCTCCAGTGTTCTGAATGTACCCGTAGATTCTATTCATGTACAGCAAACTCCTAAGGCACTTCTATATTCTATACAGTTCCATAACTGTCAAAGCATCAAGGTGTTAAAGAGTCTTAGTATTTTGTGAATAACAATGAGTTATTCTCTCACTAAAGCAAGGCAGAGTATCATCTCCAGACACAGAATATCTATTTTTAGGCTCATTCTGGGCCTGTTAAGAGATGAAATTGGGGATGGGGAGGCTATAAAAGCAAACTAGTATGGTCATTGTACTTACTAAGTTTAATGTCTGTGTGCTGTACCAAAGTGTTATATAACACTAAAATTAACATTGAATCTTTTGGCTGTGAAAAGCATTTAATGTCTGCAGACACTAGTTATGAGTTCATAAACCATGTTTTTTCAAAATAATTTTATTTAAATTAAACCTACTTCACAGAAAGCCTGTTACTTGTCAAGAGCAGTACATAGAGCACTTGCTTGTGGCCCTGGCAAGATTTTATGGCTCTTCAAACTTACACTACAAATCGTGAATTTGGTGTGGGCACTTGGCTTTTGCCACTTATGATTCAAGTTGAAATGTGCTTCACCCACACAGCTCTGGACTATTGTTTCTATCAGATTTATACAGTATAATAAGCAAGAAGTTCAATTTGCTATTCAAGTTGTGCCATACAGGGTGTAAAAGTATCAATCTGTTCAGCACTTTGACGTAAAAAGGGAATTTTCTCTCATAGGGTTGTAGAATGGAGCCACTTTCACAGAATGTATTTATTTATAGAAATAAATACTGATTTACTGATTTCCTGAGTCAAAGTGCAATTCTCATGCTGAAGTTGTATCCTAAAAGGGCAAAATTAAGCATGCCCTAATGAGCATTGCCCTAAGCTGAAACCTTAGGACTGGAATGGGAATCTTGTTGCTGTGTTACCATTCAGCCCAAACAACTCACACAAAGACACATGTCACTTACTTGACAGTATTCTAAAGCATTGCCCAACTTCTCTTAAAAACTAGCATTTGCTATTTGGGAAGATGGGGCATTAAACTTTGAGGAGCCTAGGCTAACAGTATTCCTAAAAGTTGACATCCTCCATCTGCATAACCAAAGTCTTTACTAGTGCTTTGGTGAAGTTTCTCATTTCAGCTGGTATGTGTAGATTCTCTTGTATTTCAGCTGGTATGTGTAGATTCTCTTGTAGTTCACAGAGTAAACAATATCCACCTATAAATAACTCAACATTCTATTTTTAATATTTGTATGTCACCAGTTTGTAATTTTGTCTCAATAAATACTTGTGTGAACTGTGTTGTCTGTGTTCTATCTTCTAGGGCTGGATGTAACACTTGCCTAGCATATGCAAAACACTGCTCTATCTATCGCTACCAAAAGACTAGATAAGGGCAGTGTTTAAATTCCAATTTAATGCCAGCCTAGACTATAAACCCTATCTCTTTAGGAAGCAAACTTTATTTGAACATCCTCACTTTTCGGTGTTACTACAGCAAACTGAGAAATGGGAGTAGCTTCTTGGCCTTTGCCCAGTCTGTTCTCAATGATTTCAATTGAATTTCAAGTTTCTAACAAAAGACTTTAAGTGATATACTGTAGACACTACAAACAACCTAGCACTTATAACATCTCTAGCATTAAATTACTTTTTAGGCACTACTTTTGAGTGCTATTCAAAGCCTGTTTGTCAACCTCTGGGGATATGTCCTAAAACGTGTGTGTGTACCTATATTTTTTCCAATAATAAGTACTCTCAAGCCCCGCTAATACAATCCAAGTTTCTCCTGCTAGGTCTAAGGAGGGACAGGCCCAGAGATGGAGCTGCCACCATAACTGGAAAGCCACATGCGCCCCTGAAGTCTCAGCACCTGTACCGTCTTACTGACTGGACAACCAAAAGATGGCCTATTAGTAACCTGCTTTTAAACATACAAAGTGTTAAAATTATTTCCTATATATTTTCGAGAATAATAAGCCCCAATTATCTGGACTGATAAACAAGGGTGGTGGGCAAGACAGGTTTCCAGCATTCTCTTACACCATTCACCAGACTCCAACAGGCTAAGTTTCAGGCACATATTAAATAGAATATTAGAAACAAAAAAAACACCTTTTCATGAGGACGAAGCATTAGAAATTCTCAAGTGTAAATTCAATCAACCCAAAGTATGGCAAATTAAGTACCAACTAGCTTTAGACAAGCCTGAAATGCTGGTTCAGGGGTACTTTCCTGGACCTTAAGTGAGCAAAAAGTCTAGTCACACAAGTATCGCAGTAAAAGGCCCCATACAGTTTTATAAGCTGCTGGAATGCCTGGGCCACCTATCTCCAAGAATAAATAGTCTAGAAACCTAGCAGGGAAGCTGGAAGTACAAAGGGTTGTGTTTCAGCTTTTAAAGGGATGCTATACATGCAAATTAAGTAAAGACAGCAGCAGGCAGAAAGCAGGGACTCTTCTGTATACTGCTAAGCTCTCATAACTCTGGGGCCTTGCCTGGTATGCCCCAATCAACCACCCTTCCCATTAATACTGTGGGCCTTCACTATGAAAACTGTTAACAAAACGTGCTTCATAAAGTTTTATTGATGGCATTTATCCCATGGTTTAACATGTTAATTATACTGTAATAAACATGGCTTTAATATTAAACTTTTCCTTATTATCCAAAGTCACCACAGTCCATTTCAGTAAATATATAAAAATATATGCTTAATACTTTGTACAATACTGGTTTTTGGTCCAAACAAAACTGGATCAGAAAAGCCAATAAATTCAACTTTAAGAATCCCCAATTTTTTTTAAAGATTTCCAAATGGATTTAGGCAACTTTGAATAATGGGATTTACATAATAAAATCTGAGACAAGACTAAACAAACAACAAAAATATGTCTAACACAAAATTAAAATTTCAAGTTCACAGATTTATGTTATGCCAAAAAAGTACAGAAACAAAATTGTATTTACAGAAGTTTCATAATAAAATAATGAAAAAGGCAAGACAGTCGATAGAATGAAAATATAGAAATAGCATATACTTATTAAATGGAGAATGAACTAGATCTAACAAGTCCTTAGTATGGACTATTCTTTAATCAGGCTTTCTCTATTAGAATTTTTCTGTGCACAATACATCCAACTTCACACATACACCACCACAAACTCCGCATGGAAATCATTCATTTCAGCGTCCTCTAATCTATACAGGATTCTAATCTATACAGGAGTCCCCACATATAATTACAGTTTCAATGAGCTCCATTACCGCTTTATCAACGCACATAGCGGTGCAGACAGGTTCTACACAAAGCCATTCATCGTGCAGGCTCTATTCCTGGGTACAGCCGGACTGTGCCAATCAGTGAATAATGTGCTGGGTCATGAAATGTTTCTGCTGAAGAATCAGTCAATCACCAGTCTAGCTATTCTCAAAAGAATGGGATATGGGTATGGGGCTTCCATAAAGAAAAAAAAAAAAAAAAAAAGGACAATTCCAAAATTAAAGAAGTCTTTAGGCAGATCTGACTTCAGATAAGCCCAGCATATAGTACAATCCAGTATCTAAAAGCAGGGCACCAGGCTGTTGATAAAACTGTTGGGTGTAACACCTTTGTGACCTTTATTTCCTGCGTCTAACAGCAGTCTTTATCTTGCGACCAGAAACTGAAGTTCCAGAAGAGAACATATTTTTCCCATTTGACCTGTGAAAAATAAAACATTACGTGACACTATGCCCAGGACAGAGGACTGCAACAAAATGGGGAGGAGGGTAAGGAAAATGCTGTTATAACTTGCTGTCCTTGTCTCAGAGTAAAATATAACACCCCCCATTTACAATACTATAAACTGATATATATAATACTAATACTATTACTAAAATTTTTTACTGCATCCTGATTTAGAAACAGACAGACATACATTTACCAATGTAAATTCAATGAAATGAAATCTCTTACCCCACTGTAAAGGACACTGGACACTGGCTGAATGGAAAGCCACCTGAACCTGAAGGCTGGGCTGAGGCTGCAGGCGTGCTGGGACTCGCACCAAATGTGAACACTCCTGCTGGATTAGTGTTTGTGAAGTTGAAATTTGTAGTGCTGCTGCCAAATTGGAAACCCGAACCTATATAAATTAAGCAGAAATATCCCATTAATAACACAAAATGTTTAGGACTGACTTTGACTTGGGCATATTAAACATGAAAAATTAACATCTTAGCCAGGCAGAGTGGCACACACCTCTAGTCCCAGCACTCAGGATGCAGAGAGGAGAATCTCTGAGTTCAAGGCCAGTCTAGAACTACAGAGCCAGCTTCAGGCCTGTCAGGGTTGCCATAAAATGAGAAATTTTGAAGCACACGTAGCTCAGTACAAACACCAGAAGATGAACCTTACAAACCAATAATCAAACAAAACTAAGGGACAAAATAATTATCAAAGAATTAAAAAAAAAAAAAAAGGAAACACATAGTAGTGTCATCCAACAGTGGCAGCCTGTGAACTGGTGTACCACAGAGTAAAACTGTAATAAACACCTTGTAAAATATGAGCTATACCTTTCTATTCAGTGACTCGCACATGATCAGGAGAAAAAGCACGCACTCCCCTAAAGATCAATATTCCCAACTAACGTGCAAAACAGCATTTCCTAACAGCCAAAACTAACTCAAACGGCCAAGAGCAAATGGATAGGCATTCAGTGACTCACTCTGCAGCAAAACCACATGTAACAGCATTACACGTAAAATTTAAGAGCCAGAGCAGCAAGACTGCATACAGCAACAGCCTACTTGTATAGATTTCTAGAGGTATCAGTAAACATCAGAGTCCAGTGGACAGAACTGTGGTCACTATTAAAGAAAGAGTACTGTGATCACTATGTCCTCTGATCACATGTGGCCTCCAGCTGTCTATATACACATGCAGGTTTCTACTCTTTCATGCTTTAAAATACAGTGCAATCAGCTGCACTAAAAAAGTCACCAAGAACTTTTGATAAGGTATAGAAAGAAGGCTAGCATCATTATTCAAGCGCTGTGAGACGATTCAGCATAAGGAATGCCTAATTTGAGGAAGCTCAATCAAAAAATCAGCTCCACTGCAGCCTAGTGAGAAATGGGATTGAACACAACCTATACGTATGTCAGAGTAAGAAACACTTTAAATATATTCTAATGCCACCATCAGAATGTGACTGAAACTCTGCAATGTTCATAGGTAAATGTAAATACCACTTCATTAATTGTGTTAAGTATAGAACAAAAATACAGGACACACACATGGTTTCAAAGTTCAAAGAAAAATACTATTAGGACACCAGACTCTTAAGTATAGCTATCAAGTGTCATGCAAACTTACTGGAATTAGCTGTCGCAGAGCCAAATGCAGACTGACTAGGCTGCTGTCCAAACACTGGAGGTTGGCTGCTGCTTGACACTGTCCCAAATGCAGGCGGTGGTGCAGGCTGAGAACCAGCAGAAAATAACGCTGTTGAAGACGATATAGAGCCAAAGCTTGGAGGGTTAGGCTGGCTGGCACCTTGACTTTGTCCAAATGTTGGGGTCTGGCTAGCACCAAATGCTGGACTGGCAGATGGTGCTGAATGTCCAGTGCCAAATACAAAGGAGGATCCTGGAAAACAAGAAATACTTAAATCAGTAACATAAAGGCTTATAGTGTGATATCCCTTAAGAAGCTTCTATAAATCCACAAATTTCAAGCCACTTTTCAGACTCTTGCTTCAATCACGATTAGATTACAACAGTGACAATATTTACTAAAAACACACACTACTTTAACGAAAACTTCAATTAGCTCAACTCTCCACCTATGCAACCAATAATCTTTAACTAGGAAGAGAGGTGTACCTAGACAGGGTCTTATACTGTTCCTCAGGCTGGCCTGAAAGTCAAAAGCTTAGGCTCAACCGTTTTTTCTAAAAGGGCGCATCTCATAAGATTTTCTATGGGTCATTGTATGAGAACTCACATGCAATACATCCACCATCATTATTTGGCTGCTTAAAAACTTGACATTTCAAAAAGACAACTTGGAAAAATTATATATTCTTCCTAAATTAGAAAACACTATTCTTAAGAGTTAAATATACTCAACCTGAACATAAGGCTGAATATGAAGGTGCACTTACATGACTTAGAGACACTCAAGCCACTTGAACAAGGATACACCCTACTAGAATGTGCTAGAACTGGCACATTTTGAGCAAAACCAACCCAACTACAAAACCTATTTTTCCCTCCCCTCCTAATACTAACGTACCTGAAGAGCTGGCTGTGGTGGTAGCTCCAAAAGTGAACCCAGAGGATGCAGTACTGTTACTACTAGCTCCTGGTCCGAATACAAATGGAGGGGCAGCTGAGGCAGTGCTGGGTGTGGTGGCTGGCTTGCTCTCTTGAGGAAATAGCAAAGACTGAGATGTACTGGGCTCGGCAGAGTTACTGAAGGCAGAGCTACTGACGGGATTGCTGGCCTGTCCAAACACAAAAGCTGCCACAGGCGGGTTAGAGGAAGAGGTGGAACTACCAAATATGCTGCCACTGGATGAAGTGGCTGGTGCACTTGAACCAGAGGAACTGCTGTTCAAGAAGCTAAAAACTGGCTTTGCTGGATCTGCAAAACAGTAATTGAGAAACAAACATAAATCTTTAAGAACAAATCTTCTAATAACATTTTCCTAGAATACAAATATAATAGTCCTATGACTATGTATTTAAATTTAATGTGAAACACACACCGCCTCACATCCAAATCTAACCTGATATTGTATTCAGAAACCAAATTCAGATAGTAGAAGCGGGGTGCGGTTCTGTGTGTGACTGTAGTTTATGTCACATTACAGTAGCAGCATCGTGACTTCAATTTATCCACATGAACAAATCAACAAATCAACCTCCCCACCACACTGACTGAACTTTTGCAGGCTGCCTTTCAAATTCCTTGTGCATTCACTTTCCCCTAAACAAACTTCAGAAGCAGCTTAGCTTGACAAGATCCAGAAAAACTAACTGAAATGAAGGGAACAAAAGAAATACTTTCCCCCAGGAATGAGTACATCTTCTAAGTTCTTATACTTATTCAGAGTCACTGGCATTCTGTCAACCCGGAGAAAAGCCTTTGATTTTGTATGGTTATCATGAATCTAAAATCTGACTGAAACTTTCTTTTCTACTTTCCCAGTATTCAATGCTGTACACTAGATGAGACAGGGCAACTCCTTGCTACAGGTGATGGTAAGATTCATGATCTACTCTGGTTACAGTATCTCATTTTCCCCCATTTATAATAATAGGTAATTTTAATTCTAATTTTCTTTTCACATTTACCAAGTAAATACTGAATATAGAGAACTGCTTGTGCTTGTGTGAATTTCCCATTTTGGGGTTGAGTTTTTATTGAGGGTTTCCAAATTATTACTCAAAGGTGTTAATGGAAAAGTGTCTAATTTACAATCTTTGCATTTCTGAAAACAGCTACATTTTGTTCTTATGTCTGATCAAATCTGACTAGTTACACAGTGATTTCAAGGTTATTTCATTGATAGGGCACTGTTTGGTGCTAGGGATCTACTCCAGGGCTTTGCACAAGCCTTTGGAGAATACTCTATCAATGAATTAATGTCCAGCTCAGTCATTTCCATTTTTAAACTAGTGTCTTTTTAATCCAATTTTAAATGAATGTGTGTAGGCATCAAATACCCCCAGCGCTGGAGCTATAGGCACTTGTGAACCACCTGAAGTATGTGTTGGGACCCAAACTTGTGTCCTCTTCCACGAGCAATATGCATAATTCCTGAGTCTCTACAAGTCTCAAGTGTCTTATTTCATATACAAAATATCTTCTGGTCATTTTTTTCTAATATTTCCCTATGCCATTCTCAGATTTCTGAGATAATTCAATTTCAAAGGCACTTACAGATACAACTGTCCATCCTAAAGCTGCTCTGGGAAACCCCCATTACAAAAATCAGACTATCTCGACAATGCTCTTCCCACTACTCCCCTGACCAAAGAGCTTTCCTTATTTCAGCAAACTTCTTTTAATTTTTAAATGGGGTTGTTGTTCCTCTACCTCCTTTTTCATTTTCAAAATTGCCTATTTTCTTAGAGTGTAATTATATTTACTGTCTGTGTTCCTTAAACGTTTCATGACTCACTATGCATAACTATTTGTAAATAAAAATTTATCAAAAATATTCTGACATGCATCAATTCTAATTATAAAATGTCCAAATGACAGAAATGTTGCCCATTGTGTACTTTTTATTACAGCCATATTTCTCAATATTAGATCTGTAGGTATCCTATTAGAATCATGGCAATTTTACTTCAATTAAAACCGAAAAGCCTGAGTTCTTTCCTCAAGATTTCTGAAACCTTTTCTTCATTATTTCCTGGCAGCCACTCCTAAGTGCATTTATCAAGGCATCAAATACAACTTGGAAAAAAAGTCTTTTAATATTTACCAGTTGTAGTATTAGTTTGATTTCCAAACGCAAAAGTGGCCTTGGCTAGCTGATCAGACTCCTTCACAGATGGTTTTGTCACACTGAAGCTGAATGTCGGCTTAGAAGAACTCTCATCTTTGGTCTGCTCTGAATTTCCAAAGGAAAATACTGGTTGACACTTTGGCTCCTCATTGTCAGCTTTTTTCCCAAATACCAGGGAAGTAGAAGTAACAGGTTCTTGCTGTTTCTCCTCTGTCCTCCCCAAAGCAAACACTGAGGCAGATGGCAAAGAAGCAGACTCCACTTTACCAAATGTGAACCCACCCTTCGTAGCAGAAGCATCTTCTTTCTTTGCTTCTGTTGTCTTGTATGTGAAAGGAGTCACTGAAACACTTTTAGTGTCTATGGTTCCAAAGTTGAAGCCGCTCTTGTTCTCTGAGGTCACTGTGGTGTCACTAGCAGCACTGGGGGGGTTACTAACACCTGCACCAAAGCTAAAGCCTGCAGATGAAGATTTAGGCAGCTCCTCTTTCTTTTCTTGCTGCCCAAGAGTAGATACCCCAAACTGAAATGGAGCTGAAGAAGCTGGGTTGCTTAAGCCAGAAGAAACTCCAAACTGGAAATTATCATTCTTGCTGTCAGTTTTAATTTCTTCAGGTTTAGAATCAGGCAACATTCCAAATTTAAAATCTCCAGCTGGTTTAGAAAATTTAAAGTTTGTATTCATGGAATTTGTAGACCCAGAGTCAGATGAAGTGCCTAATTTGAATCCTCCTTGATCTCCAAATTTAAAATTTCCAGTGCTTGTAAAAGTTTGAGAAAGCCCAGAAGAGGATGATGGAATACCAAATTTGAAGGCTGAGGATGCTGGATTTAAAGATGAAGATGTACCAAAACCTTCAAAAACAGAAAACACACAAAAAGACATCAAATTAATGTGATTATCCTCTTAACAAATATAACCCCTGAGAGGCACAGCATCATAGGACAACTCTGAAAAGGCCTATATGCCACTTCCACCCACCAGACTGGAAGGTTGAAAAATGCAACAGAACATGTGTCAGTGAGGATACCGGAAGCAGTAGGCACTTCCCTATCCTGTAGACAGAGATCTGAATCAGCATCAAAGCTGCTGGAACAGTCTATCAATATCCCCCACCCCACCCCCCCAAATTCTAAATCACATATCCTCTGACTGTAATTTTAGAGCTATAAATTGTCTTAAGATAAATTTGGACGTACAAAAACTATATATCCAGGCAGCTATAAACAAAGAACCTGAAAAAAAAAAAAATGCCAAAAATAACTCATGATAAAAACAGAGAACAGAAAATGTAGGTGATACACAACATTCCTGACAAGAAAAAAAGGAAAACAGAATACTTTGGCTGTGTGTTTGCTTCGGACAGGCATAAAGCACCTTTGGAAGGTGTGTAACATGTAATAACCATGACTCTTACCTTCGTGGAGACAAAAATTGAAAAAAAAATTGAAAGAAAAAAAAAAAAAGCTAACAGAGACAGGAAATAATTTTTCTTTATGACCCTTGACCGTAATTTATTTTAAATATTTTGACCGTTCACAGAAGCATTTAAAAATACTTAGCATTAAAAACATATGAAATGTCCAGGCACAGTGGCACAAGCCTTTAATCCCAGCATATGGGAGGCAGAGGCAGGCAGTTCTTTTTTAGTTTGAGGACAGCCTAGTCTACAGAGCAAGTTCCAGGACAGCCAAGGCTTGTTACACAAAGAAATCCTGTCTCAAAAAAAAAAAAAATAAATAAAACAGGCATGAAATGAAGCAATATTTATAAAGATAAACATCATCATTATGGCGATTAAGACCAAAGTCCTTGGTGCTTTTCTATTAATAAAAAATTGAGTATGAAGTATTTGGCTGGCTTAAAACAAGGACTATCAGATGATGGAAAGACGGACAGACACACAATACTACCCCACAAATAAAAGCACACAATAACCAAGCTTTTCAATAAGACTTTCAGCCTCAGATAAACCATCAAGCATGTCAATCATGTAGACTAACATAGAAACCTGTCAGTCATGTACACTGACATAAAGAAGGTGTGATGTGCCAAAACCATGTTTGACTTTTTTCTTTTTTAATTTTTTTATTAATTAGTTTATTCACTTTGTATCCCAGCTGTAGCCCCCTCCCCCGTCCCCTCCCTATCCCTCTCTCCTTCCCTCTTCTTCTCCTATGCCCCTCCATGTTTGACTTTTGATTTGCAAAGTTAGAAAGCCATTAAAGACTGAAGTAAATTAGAAAATAAGATCCTAAGGTGTAGGTTCTCAGTTATGTAAGAGTCAAGTTCATACTCAAAGCAGGAAATTGAGTAACACAAAGTACCTCATCCAGATACATGGGTAGCATCTTGATCCTGAGATGCCTAATCTGATTTGCCATTCACAAATGACTACTAAAAACCCCCAACGACTATGTCTCGTTTTATAGAATTACTTAGAGGAAAACTGCCCACACACATTTCACTTTAACTAGGCATTAGAGAGTTCTTCACCTTACCTTTAAACTCAGACTTTGTGCCTGGCTTTGGACTTTCACATGCTATGCATTTGGTAGAGTCTGCTTTATTTTGCACTAGGCACACTTCACAGTCCCAGCTTCCCTCAGGTTTTTTGAATTTGTCCAATCCTAGACAGCCTCCAGAAGACAGAGAGACAGGGACAGGGCTGCTGCTTGAAGCAGTTATCAAACCTAAAAGCAATGGGGAAACTGATGAAAATTTTAATTTCTATTACCCTCTTATTGACACCACTGACTGAACATTTTGAAATTTCATTAACCTTTCCTATTAAAACACAAACACACACAAACTCTACCAGAAACTGAGCCTTATAACAGACTACTCAAATTTTATTTAACATTACAAATAAATATCTTTCTCTAACCTTGCTCAGTAGTGACCTTATTCTTAAGTTCCTAGTTTGAACTATTCCCAGTTTGTATGTGTGTGCTTGCATGCTTGTGTTTGTTTGTTTTGTTTAATTTGGAGTTGGGATGATGTCTCAGTGGTTCAAGTGCTTGAGTAGTAACAGGGGGACCACATTTCAGATCTCTGAGAACTAACATAATTCTGGGTGACAAAAAATACTGGGTGGACACAGGCCACCTGCAATTCTAGCCTTGGAAGGTGAAGGGAGGCAAGGTCTCCTTAGAGCAAGCTATTAAGCAAGCAAAATAACCACATTGGAAAGCTCTGGATTTTACTGAGACCCTTTATCAAAATATAAGGTAGAGTTTATAGTCCTTTTAATATCCAGCTTCCACAACATACCCCAGATACATAAACACACCCCACACATATATACACAGTAAAAAGAAAAAAAGGTAGGGTATCATTCTCACAAATTAGGGGCTGTGGCTGGGGGGGGGGGGGAAGGTAGCTCATTCAGTCAAGTAAATACCTTGCAAGAACAAAAAACTGAGTTTGATTTCCAGTAGCCACATTAAAATAAAAATGTGAAAAATTAGGGATTATAAGACTAAACTGTTGCTGGGTTTGGGAGGCACATGGCCTTTAATCTGAGCACTATAGGAGACAGAGTAGACTTCTGTGAGTTTAAGGCCAGTCTGGCCTATATATATAACAAGTTTCAGGCCAGCCAAGTCCACATTCTGTCTCAAAGAATGACTAAATTGTCCTTAATTCTTCAACTATTACAGAATTCTAAAATACAAGATGTAAATTTCAGGTAATACAGAAAATATCCATATACATTGTCAACTTCAAAGTATGTACCTCTGGCTTTGAAAATTATTCTTCTGTAGACATAATCTACTTTATAACTCAGCCCCATACCTATTTTACACATTCCTGCTAGATTCTTTTTAGCAGACATTTACTAAAGTAACGGAGTTATAGTACACAAAGATTATTAAAATGTGTGTATGTTCCTGGTCTAAAAGAGAAAAATATAAACTGATGCAAGCACACCAGCAAGTGGTAGATAGATCTTAAGTGTGCAAAGGAGAAAGAAACAACAGGAAGGCACAAGAAGACATCAAGGTAATGGCTCAATCTTTAGGCAAAGCCAGCATGTTTGTGGAGAGGCAAAGCCAGGAAGGATGCATCAGCAAGGTATGATGTATGAAGCAGGGAGCAAATACAGCCATTTATTCTTGGGTTCCCAAATTTCTAAACAGCCACCACCGGCTCCACTCCTCCCATAGCTGTGGGAACAAGTCTCTGCATTTTAACATATGTTCTGTTCTATTCTGCCAACAAAACTGCTGTCTAATGTCTATTGTTGGTATACTACTCATTTGACAAGTTTTCACATTCGCTGATGGTTATAAGCACCAGTGTAACCATTTCCTCACTTCTACCTGCAACCCACACTTCCCTGCTCTTTATACATTTGTCTAGAGGCCCCCAGTCTCTTTAGGTATTTTCTAAGTCCATTCAATCTGTCTGATCCTTCTGCTTTTCTTGAGACTTCTCATTTTCCTTTTTGAGAATCTGAGTACGATGTGTTTTCATCGTATCCACCTCTTCTTCCACTCCAACTCCTCCCTAAGACCCTCACCCACCTCTCAAAAATCATGTAGCCTTCCATAATTGTTATATAGATTTATGTAAAATATATTAAGTATTATCCATATGTATATATTTGTAGAATAACCACTTGGACAGGAGCGACCCATCAGGGGGTTCATACCTGAAGAAAACTAAGTCTCCCTCCCTAAGCAGCCATTAGTAAGTAGGACTGGGACCTGGTAAAGCCTTTTGCCCATCTGTGCTGGAAATGTTGATTGATGTGTGTGGTCCTGTGCAGGTCCTATGCAGGCAGCCATATCAATAAGGGTTTCATGAGTGCAGCATGCCTGTCATGTCCAGAGGAAACTATTCTGCAGTATTCTTCCCAGCCTGATGATCTTTTGTCTGAAACAGTACCCTCACTGAAAGAAACCCTTGGTCATCATCTTATTCTAGTCACCTGCAGAGGTTATTCAGCCACAGTTGTTTTTCCTGTCTGGTTAATCCAAGATCAGTATCGGATTTGGTCCAGACCCTTAAGACAGCAGAGTTCAGTTTGGAGCTCTGCTCCTCAATTCACTAAATTCACATCTATTCCCATGGCTTCAAATATCAAAACTATGTCCTATGATTCCCTAAATCTGTATATCCCAGTACTACGGGGCTGTAATCCCTACAATGTATCCAAAGGCCTACATATCTGAATGCCAATTTGAGTAATCTGCAATTAATCTGTCATTAACCACACACTGTTCTAAATCTCCATATTCAATTGCACCTTGTCATGTATATTACACTCACAAAAGCCTCCTAAGCTGTCCTTCCAAAATCTGTTGCTCAGACTTTTCACAATCATTCTAGTAGATGTAACACCCTTGTTAACATCATCTGAGCTCCATGGGCACCAAACACATATAACAGACAGACAGACAAGGCGCACACACACACACACACACACACACACACAGGCAAAACACTCATACATAAAATATGTAAATAAACTTGAAAAATAAAATTTGGGCTCAGAAACATGGCTCAGCAATTAAGAGCATTTGTTGCTCTTGCAGAGGACTGAAATTTAGTTCCTGGAATCACCTCTAACTCCAATTCCAGGAAATACAATACCCTCTTCAGGCTTATGTAGGCTACCACACATATGTCCATACAGAAAGACAGATACACATAGAGGGAAAAAAGTTTTTTTCCAAAAATTAAACAAGTGCTGGAGGCAAAGGCAGGTGACTTCTGCTTCCAGGACACGTTTCATTTTATACATTTTATTTCCAGGCAAGCAAGGCTTAAATAGTTAGACCTTATCTAAAAACAATTAAGAAAAAATTAAAATTTAACCAAATAATCCTTCTGTTGACAGGGCATTGTGCCCAGACCAAAGCTGGTATTGTTTTCCTATCAATTCATAAGACTTCTTTGCTCCTGAATAATTTTCTCATTCAAAATTTCATTACCCATCTGTCAACTCAGAATTCTGGCTTCCTCCATGCTTTTTCTGAGGCAAGGAGACAATGCCAGATGGGAAGAGTCAAATATTTTGGAATAAGGATTCTGATAGTTCATTTTTTATGGCAGAATGAATTAGAATTAGGGGTGGGGTGGGGGCATGATTTAAGAGTCTCAGGAAAGAGATCCAGCCAGTAACAGAGCACCGAATACAGAAACAATCTACATACCAAACTAACATAACAAAAAGAACTCTTAACTCTTAAGATGTGTTATTTGCTATCCGTATTACCATACACTTCCAAAACGAATTTAAACATCTGCTTTAATTCTTCAAATTTTCAAGAAATATAACCTCAAACCACATTCCATTTTTCTCAACAAGAGTTTTTCCACCAGAAGTTAATTAAATTACAATCACTAACAATCTGGTAGATAGTACAGGGCTACAGGTGACACCAATAATATTCAGAAACGGACACTAGCATAAATCAGGATGCCTACCTCTTAAAGAACCTTTATAAATGACCAGTGACCATCCTCATTTCTACACAGACAAAAGAAGACATGAAGGTCTGAGACTGTCTCATTCTGAGAGCTTTCAGTGTCATTTGTTAACTACACTAATTATCACAAAGAGAAATTATTTCCAATAATATTACAAAGAAAATGCAGGTATAGAATGAACCAGTTCACAAAGCATTCTAAGTGAACAGGTAGTCTTAGTCCACAAGGCAGTTTGTAAAAAAATGAAGATGGAAGAAGAAATGCTCATCAGGAACCGTTTATAACACCAGGAGTAGTCTTAGCCATTTTCAAAGTTAAATATTCTACTAAAGTAATAGGAAAAACTAGTCCACAAGGCAGTAAAACATACCTGGTTTCTCAGACGTACAGGAGACACATCTGCTGTCCTCTGCCTTATTACAAACACAGCATACTGGACACTCCCAAGATCCCACAGGCCTTTTGAATTTCTCTCCAAATCCTAGTGTACCCGTGTTCACAATGGTGGAAGAGGAAGAAGTTGCAGGACTTCCTGAAGTCGCCGTCACTGGAAGGACCCGCTTCACGCCAGTGCCTGGTTTGGGTGTTTCACAGGCTACACATTTTACTGCTTCAGGCTTATTTTGCACTAAACAGGTATCACAATCCCAAGTTCCTACTGCTGGTTTAAATATATCTCCAAAGCCTGTCCCTGATGTAGAAGCTGGTTTGTCACTTTTACTTGGTGACCCAGTTACAGTTTGTTTAGCAGTTTCTTTCGGTGACAGTTTTGCTCCTTGACAAGCTATACACTTATTGTCTGTGACTTTGTTCTGGAGTAGACATGTGTCACACTGCCATGATGATCCAGCTTTGAAACTTTCTGCAAGCTCAATTCCACTAGAAGAAAAAGTACTTATTGCTGGTCTTGTATAAACTATTGGACTTGTAGTGGTGGGCTGAACAGGAGAATCAACCTTTGGTGACATGAAACCTACAGTGGTGAAAAAAAAGAATGTTGTTCTTAAGCAAAGCAGTGGGGCTCTAATCAAAGCATTAACTACAACATTATTATGGAGGGAAACGTTTACACATTTATCAGGTTAACAGAATCAGAAAATAATTAAGGTTTTAAAATTACCTACACAATCATATATATTATGGGTAGGTATGACATTTAAATCTATTTAATTCTACTAAAGTTCTGTAACTATAGAAACAGGTCATCACTATACATTACTTTCTCCCTCTAAAACTTTCTAGTCTGATGTTCTCGTTTGAATCTACTCTACTGTCAGGCACCACTTCTGTCCACATTTTATTCTGCCTCCCTACACAATGAACTTAATTGTCTTCTTCATTTTCATTATCCATTCCTTCTTCTAGGTATTCCAATGGCTTTGTCAACTTACTTCAACATCATAATCATTGAGTGCTGCCTAGTCATAATCCATTCTGTGGTATTTTCTACCTTCAGTAACACTGGCTAAATGCCAGTGTTAAACAGGATTAACTATTTGATAGATGTCCCTCCAATATACAACAGGGTTATAAGGGTATTTTGCAATACGGTCTCACTATCTAGCTGAGGTCAACCTTGAGTTCATCAACCTCTGCCTCAATCTCTTAAGTGCTGGAATTATAGTGTGCATCACCAAGCAAAGACCAAAGATAATCTTTTATTTATTGGTGGCTGCTGGGAATTGAACTCAGGATCTTTGGAAAAGAGCAACCAGTGCTCTTAACATCTGAGCCATCTCTCCAGCCCCAAAGATTATCTTTAATTATAGTAAGCTTTAAAACTCCACAGTTTGGTAATGAATCCCAACAAAGATGTGGCAAAGCCTCTGAACAGGCTTACACACACACACAAAAAAAAAAAAAGTGAACAAGACTCATCGAGTCTGTCCTCATGGAGGAGGAATTTGGTGACATAAACAAGTCAAATGCATGAAATCTCTCATCAGTAGTTATTTTGACAAGTAAGAAAAATATTTAAATGGAATTATGGGGTGGAAGTGGGTCTTTCATTAAACTGACTCACTAAATACTGATTTAATGCCTAGGAAATGTCTTCACTTGAACCAATCTACATTTCATATTACATGTACCAACACCTTCAGAGATCTGGTTCTCGAGCCTTTAGCTTGAGTACCCCAGAAAAGAAACTTAGAAGACTGGTATAAGATTTGTAGTGTTATCAAGATAGTATCCAGCTGGGCAGAGAGGGCACACCTTTAATTCCAGCACTCAGGAGGCAAAGCAGGCAGATCACTGTTTAAAAACAGCCAGGTTAAGTAAGAGAGCAACAGTGAGCTTCCTGGCAAGCCAGCGTTAGTTAGACCCTGCGTTCAAAAAGTAAAGAACCCAGTGAATTACTTTTAGTCCGAAGGGAATACAATCCAGGAGCTTCCACACACTGCCCACAATCAGCCGTTTCCTAACAGCTAAGGGTTTAATTACAATCAGGATGGCAAAAATCCCAGAAATGGGAGCCACTACATGTTTTTTTCTTCGCATTGTCAGATTTTCCAAATTCCATTCAAATGAAAGCTCGTGTTTAGTTAAAAGGGGGCAAACCTGCTGGATGGTGGTACCTCACACCTTTGATCCCAGCACTCGTGAGGCACAGGCAGGTGGATCTCTGAGTTCGAGACTAGTCTGGTCTATATATAAAGTTCCAGGATAGCCAAGGTTACACACACACACACACACAAAAAAAAAACTCTGTTTCAAAAAATAAAAATAAAATGGGGAGGGGGAGAGGAGGAAACAAGATTATAAATGCAAAATGTAGCTCTAAATGTATGTGTGAGAAAAAGGTACACATTTGGCCCCACCTGCTAATTGCTAATTCTAGTTCATGTACTTTGGAGTTTGGCATAGCTCCTGTGTAGGCTGATAGTAGTACCTATAACAGGAGAAAACTGAATCCAAAAAACCTAATCCTTTGAACCTTGTAAAAGAGGCCAATAAAGTTATTTTTAAACTTTAATCCACTGTACACTGAACACATCTGCTAAGTAAATCTAATTCTTTCTGGACTATTAGGTTACCTTATAAACAACATTATATCCAAGAACTATTACAATTCAAACTATGAACATTCTTTTTTGATTTAAATTGAAAAATGAATTCCTATTTAATTTCTAGTCATCCTCTCCAAGTTAGTTACCTATGCCACTTTGGTTTGATCATTATACATTTTTAGAGATACACTATACCTGAGTACATATAAAACTTTAATTAAAAAGACAATGTATCAGGCAGTGGTGGCACACTCCTTTAATCCCAGCACTCAGGAGGCACAGGCAGAGGCAGAGGCAGGATCTCTGAATTCAAAGCCAGCTTGGTCTCAAGACCAAACTCCAGGACGACCAGGGTTACACAGAAAACCCCTGTCCTGAAATAACAACAACAACAACAAAAAAAAAAAAAAAAAAAAAAAAAAAAAAAAAAAAAAAAAAAAAGAAGAAGAAGAAAAACAAAAACCAAATAAATGTAAATAAAGTAAACACATGCTGCACTAACTAGCTTTCAAGTCCCGAGCTGTCCTTCAAACATGTTACACTCTAGTAAATTTAGCCTAGTTGTACATATACCAACTGCAGAAAAATGTGGTAGTTGATGAGTGAAACATACAAAGAGACAGTAAACATTCTCTTTCTATATTCATCTCTTAGAGATAGATTTTCCTATCAATAGCCCTTGAACGACAAAGAATTCAATGATGGTTTCTAGAACAGTTCCATGAGAAAATTTATATCACACTAGATTTACATTCAAGAGTCACCTTCCTATATGCACTTACTTGCATTTTTTCAAACTTAAGTTGTAACATTAATGACACCATGAGTTTGCAATAGATTTTTACTATCAAAAGGGCAGCTGTTCACTTACCAGGAGTTTTCAGAATGTCTAGCACACTTCCTTCTCTCAGGATCTTTGTCGGTGTAAAAGGGTCCTCACAAGGGGCGCTCCGCTTCTTACAGCTTGAGTTATTCACTACAGTGTTATCTTTAGCTATAATTTTTGAATTATAAAAGAAATAAAGCCAAGAAAAATTAGTGGACTCGAGTTAAAACGAACAACTTTTTGATCAGTTTCTAAAACTATGAAAAAGTCAACTGCAACTCAAAAATGGGCAAGTAAAGCGCAGTCAATTCTGCCACTGTAAAAGGTAAAAACACTATTTCTTACATTCCTTCACAAATCCCACACAGAGAAAATGAGAACAAGTCGACAACTGTCAGGCAATGAGTTCTCTGGAAAACAAACTGAAGCACTAGTTGAATATGACAAATGGAAAAAGGTTCTCCAATGCCTGAAATAATATATCTGATCAAAGAGCAATTTAAAAGATAAACCAAAGTAATTTTCAACTGGTTTCACACTTAGAAACCCATACTATGATTAAAAATCTTTTCAGTTACAGTACTGAGAAACATAATACTCAATAATAAAGATCTCATTACATAAATTGTAAGATGGAGACAAGATAATGCTATGTAGTTCACAAAAATTATTCATAAAGTGTAACTATGGTACAGCAGATTAGAAAGTAAGATTTATATCTAGAGATTAGCACTTGCTGATAATGGTTGCATGAGTGACTGTCATACCTTGCTTTGATATTTTAAAAGAGTAATTTATTAGGATTTTTTTTCAAGATTTACTTTATAAGTTCACTTTGCCTACAAATACATATATATAATACATATATATACATATATATAATACACACACACACACACACACACACACACACACACACACACACACACACTATTGTGCATGCCTGGTGTCCATGAAGGCCAAAAATGGGAGTCAGAATCCCCTGGCGCTAGAATTACAGATGTTTGTAAAAAACCATACAATTGCTGGGAAATAAACCCAGGTCCACTGTAAGAGTAGCCAGTGCTCTCAACTGCTGACCCACTTTCCAATCACCTAATTTTTCTTTCTAACTAAATATATTATATGTAATAAGTATAAACATTTATATTATATAAGCATAATATATTTATCTTAGTTGTATATAAATTATGTATTTTCATTAGATCATATTCTATTATATATAAATGTATGTGTATATTATATAAATATACTATACTTATATATATTTATAATACATAAATACTATATGAATATTTAATTTATATATTTATATGCATAATTGTATATATAATTTATATATATTATATATTATTTATATTATATCTGCAAAAGGCAGAGGCTTGAGATACATGTAGCCAAAGCTCCCCTTAAACACAGTGATATGTCAGTAGGTTGGCCCTCCTGCCTCAGTCTCCACAGGGCTTCCATGGGAAGAAGCAAAAATTTAAGGAAAACCTGAAAATGTATTCAATGTGACAGAAATGGGAATGAATGAAAACATTATCTCCTGCCACTAAGAATTAACCATCATGTTCTTTTGTTGTTCTGTTTAAAATGGGGACCTTGCTTACGCAGTCTAGGCTGGTCTCTAACTTGCAACCATCTTTCCTCCTAAAGGTAACAGGCATGCACTACCATTTCCACACTCCACATTTCCAATCAATTTCTTCAAATGTAAGAAGTTATGAGAAATGGTGATACTGCAGGAACATACACCTCTATACAGTGCACTCATAAATGATCCACCAATTGCTAAAACTCCAGGTTGTTTCAAGACACATAAAATGCAAAGCCTCCTAACCAATTGCCAGTCAGCTACAACTATCAGAACAGTCATTTTAATTTAGAACAGAATTTTAATTTCGTTCATTGAAGCTAGTCTTGGATTGGTCAATTCAAGGTTTTTCCTCACGCCCATAATAACATTCAAGAAAATAACTAATGGTAAGAAAAACTGAAATTGCTTGCTACTTTCTATGATAAAGATCTGTTTCATCCAACTTAAAAGTGGGAGGTAAAGAGAGATATCAAACTTTTTCTGGAACCTTTTCCATGGTCTGTGGGTTTTACTGTTTAGGTCACTACAGTATTCACAGACCTCTTTAGTTTCTAAGTCCTGACTGCTTTTTCTTTTTGGCTTAATAATATACATATATATACACACACACACACACACACACACACACACACACACACACACACATATATATATATTTTAAGGATCTGGTTGTTAGCTCTCTCAGTAGGTATGGGGGGAACACTTCAAAACAGGGTCAGAGGCCCCAACTAACATCTCTACTTACAACCCTGCACACACTCCTCCTCAGCACACTGCTGTCACTCCACACCTACTCTTTCACTCACTCTGCATGTAAAAATCAATGCGGCTGGATGTGCGGTGCACACCGTTAATCCCAGCACTCAGGAGGCTGAGGCAGGAGGATCTCTTGGAATCGGAAGCCAGCCTGGTCTACACAGTTCCAGGACAGCCAGAGAGGGATGTGTGTAGACCCTGTTACAAAACAAAAACAACCCCCTTACCCCAAAACAAATTGTCAGAATAAAAACTTAGGGCCAGAGACGCAACAGGGTAGGGAACCTAGCATGAGCAAGGCCCACTGCTGGGGAAGGGAGTGTTTCATCAACTAAGCCAATTCTTCAGCACGGGAGGCACGGGCTTTTAGGACTTAATGCTACGTTTTCTCCAGCCTCATGACAAAGCATGTGCACGTGTACATGCTTCCTCCCGCTTCCTTTTTCCTGCTCCTGTTTCCTTTCCTTGCTCAAATTTTGACATGAAGAACTCAACTTGATGTTTTTGTATATCCCAAACACCAAAATCACTACCACCCCAAAAGCCTGTTTGAATTATCTAATTTTATTCGCTCAATGGTTAGATTCTTCAGTTAAATTATGTATCACTAATCTGCTAAAGCCAGTATAATCCATGAATAAAATGCTTCTGTGTAAAGATCAGATCCACCATAACTATAAAGTAGACAAACCTTCAAGTGTATTAAGACGTCAGTGATAAAAAACTTAGTATCTTATTCTAAGTGAATAAATACACTCTTAGGGCCAGCTCACTCTAAGCCAAACTTTTCTCACTATCATTAATTAAAAAAAAAAAAAAAATTAAAAAAAAAACACTGCTGGAAGAGTGGCTTTCATTAACTTTTCAGAGCTGATTTCCATCAAGTGAAAGCATTTTTAAAAAGGAGATTTTGAAGTGCTACTCTATGATAAAAGGGTTCGGTTTTGTTTTGTCAAGATTATGAAAAAAAATTTTTTCACTTACCTGAACTACTTAAAATTAGTTCTGAAGAACTAGTAGAGCCAGTAAGTTCTGTTTTTGCAACAGGCACACTAAATGTAAATCCAATCTATAATAAAAAAGGGTATTTTTCAGGTGTCAGAATATTGTGAAACAAGTAACAGAACTTGATCTTACATTAACTCAAAAGGTATACTAAATTTCATCTATTATAAGAGCTTTTCATGTGTTGCAATTTCCAAATTTAAAATTAATGAACCAAGTACCTAGCACTTTGATACACATAGCTCTAGTCCCAGCATCAGGAAAGCTAAGGAAGGGAGAAATATTTGAACCCAGTTTTAAGTCAGCCTAGGCAACATAGCCAGATTCTATCTTGAATAAGTGAATGAAAAACTACAAATAAATTAAAAACTGTATGGCATGTCAACCTGACAGCATTTTTAATTCTTTATGCATTGTCTTCTTTCAAAGCATTACATAAAATATTCACGAGACCCTAATCCCCAGCTTCTGAACTTCTGAACACCATCTTATAAATATGAGGTTTGGGAGACAAAAAAAATGGACTTCAGAGATTTAAGAAAATTAAGTTTATCTGTAACACCTACCTATGACCAAAAAACAAACAAACAACAACAAAAAAAAAAAAACAAACAAGTATACACCCAAAACCTGAAAACAAGCCAGGTGTGGCCTAATCCCAGCATTCTAGAGGCAAAGGCAGGTGGATCTCTTTGAGTTCAAGGCTACCCTACGCCTACATAGTGAGCTCCAGGCCAGCCAGGACCACACAAAACAAAAACACTAAAACAATCTATAAAGATGACATGTGTAATGAAAGTTTAGACAACATGAACATTAAATGTATTATTTTTACCCAAATAGTTCTCAATCACAAGAAAACAAATACATATTGTGTAACAATGCCCCAAACATAACTATTAAACAGATTTTAAATGCAATGATGTAGTTGCCAAGGTCTTTTCATTTAATCTACAACAGACATTATAGGACAGTATGCAATTATTTATACGTGTGTGTGTGCGTGTGTTTGTCATGTTAAATTCCTAGAGTATAAATGGATGCAAGTGAATGTCCATCTTTGGGGATAAATGGAAAAATACTAATGAAACCAAAGTTATTTTCACTTTAACTGCCCAAATGAGATGCACGCACGCACGCACACACACACACACACGCACCCCTTAGTACATACTAAAGAATACAAAACATATTTCTTATACAGTACTTTTTTTCAATACCTTGAAGAAAGTGCTTTACTACCATTGAAATCTTAGATTTGATTTAAAAAAAAAAAAAAAAAACCCACTATGGCTCTGAAATCTGTCATGAGCTGTGCCCATTCGGTACTTACAGACGCTGGAGGTAGCACATCTGCCTGCGTAGACTTTACAATGGGAGATGAGAATGTGAACACAGGACTGCTCGTGCTGCCCAGAGAACTCATCTGTACCTGGGTTTTCAGAATAGAGAGAAATGACACAAAAAAAAGCTATTTAGAAGAATGAAAGAAAAAAATACTTAGAACATTATTTCAAAATAAATAAAAAAAGCACTTTTTCCAGTTAAATTAAAAAAAAAACAAAAAACAAAAATCCACTAACTTCTTAAAACAAAACACTGACTAGATCTGAAGACTCCTACTGTATATATTTACAAATTTTAAAAAAATGAAAAATGACGTAGAGAATCAATTCCTAGCACCAACTCCCCAATATTTTTCCATTTTTCTTATTACTTTGAGTTACTGATTTTTTAGTGAAGAAAAAAAAAAAAAAACATTTTAAAAAATACTAAGCTAAAAAGAGTAGCAGTAAGAATAAAAGTCAGGGCTGGAGAGGTGGCTCAGAGGTTAAGAGCACTGGCTGCTCTTCTAGAGGTCCTGAGTTCAAGTCCCAGCAACCACATGGTAGCTCAAAACCATCTATAGTGAGATCTGCCCTCTTCTGGCATGCAGGTATACATACAGATAGACCATTGTATTCATAATAAATAAATCTTAAAAAAAAAAATAATAAAATAAAAATCACCTCACTTATACAGTGGTTCTATACCTTGTTTGTTAATGGCTGAGAAGGGCTGACCGGTGTTGGAGAGGAAGCTGAGATCACAGTGGAACTAAAACTGAAGGTAGGCAGTGAGGAACTGCTGATTGGTAGTGAGATTTGCGGTAACACTGGCGCTTCCACTTCCTAAAACACAGCATGTTTTGTAATGATGTCATCTTTCATGTCATGCTTTTATCTACTCTTTTCAAGGAGAACTGATGTAGCTATATGAGCAAGCTTAAACAGGAAGAAAGTAGGCCCCATGCAATATTAACAAGAGCTCTTGAATTAAAAACCCAAAGAAGGCTTAAATTCCCAGTTGTGCCACCAACTGCCATGTAACTCAAGTTTCAGCAACAATTTTCAATCTTATAAAACAGAGGAGAGCCAGTGAGTTGGCTGAGTAGGTAAAACTGTTTAACTGTAGAAGTTTGTCAACCTGAGTTCTATCCCCAGAATCCAAAGTGGAAGAGGAAAACTGCCTCCTAACAGCTGTCCTCTGCATGTTGTTGGGCACACACACGCAAATAATAATTATAATAATGATGACAATAATAATTTTTAAATGGGGGAAGATGTCTTCCTCTGTATCACATTTATGGTTGTGCTACAAAAAAAAAGCCACACATGGTCTTGGGAGTACAACCTCATATACACACCTTGCATACAAACATATAAAATCTTTTTTTTTATGTCTTATCAGTAGGACATAAATACTACAAGTTGTATATATTTTATAATTAAAGGGCCTTCAAAGCTCAAGTTTTCTTTCAAGAAGGCAGGGACATGCCGTCCTTTCACAACACTCCAGTGACAAGCAACTGAGCCAAAGCCCTTAACATAATCCAAGCTCCCCTGTCAGGACACGATTTATGGCAGAAGCACAAACTGCCAAAGTTTTCATCCTGGTGCTTAAGAGGAACAACTACAAAATTAACCAGGAAAAAAGAATGAAAAAACTGTCACTCTTACAACAATCTACAAGCACCAACAGATATTAAATCCAACTTCAAACCAAACATAAACAGAACTGGGGAGGTAACTCAATGGAAAAAAGCACTTTTTGACCAGTGTGAGGACCTGAATTCATAAAGCCAGAGGCAGATGAACATCTGTAATCCCAATACTCCCATGACAAAATGGGAGGCAGAGATAAAAGTTCCCAGAACTTTGCAGCCAGCTAACCTGGCATGCAGAGCCGAATACAATAAACAGACCCTGTTGTCTCAAAGTAAAAGGCCAAGATCAATGACTGAGGTTGTCCCATGACCTTATACTTGTACCTGACACATGCGTGCCTACATTCACACATACCAGAAAATATTTCACCATCGATGAAATATAAGTTTTAAATTTTAACATACATTCCTAGAGCACTACAGGTCAATAAGCATACTGAGAAACAAGTAAGTCCAACCATTATGTCCCTGGGGCTAAAGAGATGCCTCAGTGGTTAAGTGCACTGGCTGCTGTTCCAGGGAAACCTGGGATCAATTCCCAACATCCATATGGCTCCAGTTCTAAAGAATTTGACGCCCTCTTCTGGCCTCCATGGGCACTGCATGCTTATGGTGCAAAGACCTAACATGCAGTGAAAACACCCACTGATGTAAATTTTTAAAAGCCCTATGTTCCAAAGCTTAAAAGAACTGAACATCTTAGAGGGTGTTGAAGCCCTTAAACGACTTAGACTGAAATGAAAGCTGTTTCAACTCAGAAAATAGTTAAAAAAAACGAGTGAACTCCAGACAGTCAAGTTGAGTAATCTTTAATTAATCTCTATGTTCTATATCCAATCGATACCTAAAAATCAATTCCTTTTTAATTATATGTGCATGTTCCCACACGTCTGCACAAACACACATATGCCATACACAGTACATGTGGTAGTTAAACAACAACCCACAGAAGTCAGATCTCTTCTTCCACCATGGAGGCCCCAGGGACTTGGCAGCACGCACCTCCACCCACTGAACAACTTCAGCAGTCCAAGAATTCATTCTAATGCACCTCACAGGAAAATAACGAATACAGAATAACCCTAAATGGTCTTAAAACACCTCTTTCCCAGTAAACAGACGACAACAAAAAACAAATGCAAAATAAAACCCCAAAGACATATGTTTTATAGCTATTAGACTGACAATGGGCCAAAACAAGACCAAGTGCTAGTAAAGGAAAACATAAAAGATCCACCTATGACCCTGTGGAGGATTGTGAAGAGAAACAAACAGCAAAGTCAACACAATGAAAGAGGTGTCAGCCCCTGCAGTCCAACAATCCCATTCGTAGGCAAACATCCTCCAGACCAAACTGCACATGGCAAAGGAGAAGTGTATCAATATTCACCTTAGCACATACTGGGAATCAGCCCAAATGTACCCTGATGAGAGAATGGGTTAATTGTAGTATATCTGCACAAAGGATAAATAAATAGCAGAGAAATTTAAAACCCATTGTTCCATTTAACATGCAGTCTCTCTCTCTCTCTCTCTCACACACACACACACACACACACACACACACACACACACACACACAC
>NW_026596162.1:11584055-11752923 GCF_907164565.1 Psammomys obesus
CACACACACACACACACACACACACACACACACACACACACACACACAGTGTGGACTAACCAGAAAGAGAGGAGAAGTCTAACAGAAGTGCATAGTGTTAATCATATATACATTTGAAAACCAAGAAAGAACTTAAGGTAGTGACCAGAGAATCAAATAATTTCAATGGGAATTAACACATTAAAAAAAAAAAAATGGTGGGTTTTGTTTGGGGTTTTTTTTAGACATTTATTTCACACAATTCATAAAGTCAAAGCTTCTAGGTCAGCTTTTGGACCCACACAGCCTAAAGGATGGTTTTAATGGTAGTTAATTTACTCCACGTGAAAATTATCACTCAAGCCCCATTCCTCAGGTCTCACTTCACCACCACCATTCCAAAGTTGTATAAAGTATGAGCTTACCTCCTCCTCTGGAGGTTTAGAAGCAACAAAGCGTGTTCTCTCTCTTCTCATCTTGCCGCCTCCATGACCTACTCCAGAAGATAAGCCATTGGCTGCAGGAGTACTAAAATTGGGGTATGAAAAGCCACTAGCAAATAAAAAGAAATTAGAACAACTGATATTATTATCTTGCCCCAGAAATTGTTAAACGAATATTCAAACACTAGATCAGCTATCAAGACAATAAATGTATGGCCAAACACACATCAATTCTTTTCTACATTTATTATGTGTCTGTGTGCACGCACACGTGAGTACATATCATCATAGCACGGAAAGCTAGTGGAGATTTATGGGACAGCTCCTGGGAGTCAGCTCGCTCCTTCTACTATGTGGGTTCCAGGTATTAAACACAGATGTGGTAGCAAGTACTTTGACCTGCTGAACCATCTCACTGTACCCCTAAATATTCTTTTAAATTTTCTTCTTCTTCAAGGTTATCATAAATATGAACATTACAAATTAAATATACAGAAATCCAGTTGCAACATATGAAATGCTATTACCTTTCTTGCTCTCTAGTTTGTCTTGAGATACTTTTTTCATTTACAGTCTGGAAAAAATAGTAAAATTATATTAATAGTTAATAAATATTAATTACATTTTTAAAATAATTACTTGTGGGAGTGGGGTGGTAATGAAATGCATGACTAAAACTCAGTATGTAGCTGAGACTAGACTTGAATACCAGATCCTGTTGCCTCCATCCACCAAGTGCTGGGATTATATTTTTTCTTGTATTTTTTCTTTGTTTGGTGCTGGAATTGACTCAGCCATAATACATACATAGAAGGCAAGTAATTCTACCACTGAAAGCTACATCCATAGCTCCAAATTCTATTAATAACATACTTTTCCCTATAAATTTTAATATTTGGAATTAGAAATTTGATTTTTTTTTAATGATGAGACCTGGACTACATAATTTAAACATTGTTTTTGAATGTTAACAAAGAGTTACAACTGTACTGGGCACTATTAAAATGAGCATATATACAAATGTCACTAATTATATATTTACCAAAACACTAGCACAAAGTTCACTGATCTTTGAGAGACAACTTCCCTTTTTGCCACACTAAATTTTACAAGGACAGAATCCAAAATGTGAAGGACTTCCACTGAAAAGAAGTAAGAATTCCTGTAGAAATGGCCAGTTACAGGAACAGAGAGCCGGAAATGTTCAAGAATGGAAATTACCTAGCAATATAAAAAATAAAGGGTTCACTACAGCTGGACGGCAGTGAAGCACCCCTTTAATTGCACAGAGGGAGGCGGTCTCTGAGTTCAAGGCCAGACTGGTCTACAAAGTGAGTCCAGGATAGCCACGGCTATACTGAAAAACTTTGTCTGGAAAAACTAGAAGAGGAAGAGATGGGGTATGGGCAGAGGAGTCCATTTGTAAGCACCAAAGCAAGCAACTGATAATGTATTTTAGATTTTTTCTGAAATTAGGGATTCAGTTGACGTAAACAGTTAAATACAGAAAAGAAAATTCTTCTCTATAGTAAAGGATCAACCAATACATGGAGAAAGAACAATGGAATTAAAAATCCATCGCAGTGTAATAAACAAACAGCTTCAGGAAAACATTCTCAATAATGCTAATAGGATCAAAAACAGGATAGGTTACACCTGAGCACTGAGAAGAGCTCATCCCCTCCTCCAGTGACTAACCAAAAATAACCAGAATCTAGGTCCATGTGAGACAATCTCACATTACATAGTAACTGATGATTTTTGCTTTTCAAAAATATTCCAGATTAATGGAGAGAAAGACATGACAAAAACTACAAGTCACAATCTTGGGACATCTCTTTTTTGTGACAACTTTTTGTGATATCTAAATAAAATCCACAGATCTGTGTTACACGAACATGCCTTCAAAGGAAGAGCTAATTTGGAGAATAAGCAGAGGAGAAGCAAATACAGTAGTAAAATACTGGTACTTTTTCTTACAAGCTGAGATGGATTTCTGTGGCTGATCACTAGCCTCACAAGCCTAAGGCCCTGGGCTTGACTAAACACAATAATATTGAAACCTTTTGATGTAGAAAACCTTAAGGTTCAAAAGAGAAATCTTAATATGGCAAAACATTAGTGACTAATGAACCAAGATAAGGTAGTACAAGGGTAATTGCTACATCAATCTACCAAATGTAAAATTCATCAAGAGACTGAGTTGTTTTATGAAATTGGAAATGAGTGTAAAATACAAACAGGAAAATGATACAGAAACTCATTTTAATTAAAGTGACACAAGATAATAAACCCAGAATGTAAGACATTTTATATGACAAATGGCCCTGACTCTTCAAATACAAACTTGCTTAGCAATTCTACTCCCAGGCAAAGACGTAAGAAAAATTAAAACTCACACCCATAAAAGTATACCTACATAAATGTCTACAGTGACACTATATACTAGTCAAAACCCAGGAAAAAGCTTAGTAATGGGTAAACAAAGTTCAATAAACCCATTTTATAAAATATTCTGTCTGTAAAAGCCGTAAAAAAATTCCTGTTACAATTACATATGACCCCTGAGAACACAGTAAGTTAATTAAAAACTTTAGAAGCACAATGGTGATGAAAATGTTCTCTAAAATTGAACATAGTAATGGCTCAATACCCTGTGGACATGTTAAATCACTGAAGGATAAACATCAAATAGTTAATTTTATGGCATGCAAAACATCTTAAAAAAACGTTTATGTGGTCTACGGAAAAATTATCAAAAGCAGTATCTGAACTTAATGTTTGGATCCTTGTTTAGGGAAGCAGATAGAAAAGATTTTTAATTATTTTGCTTTTAAGGTAAGTTAATACAGAAGAAATTACTTAGTAAAAACATAAAACATCTGAAACCCTTTAGAATTCAGCCACACAAATAAGACCCATAGATAAGTAAATCTAACAAAATTTAGGCAATGAGGGGCTGGAGAGATGGCTCAGAGGTTAAGAACACTGACTGCTCTTCCAAAGGTCCTAAGTTCAATTCCCAGCAACCATATGGTGGCTCACAACCATCTATAATGAGATCTGGTGTTCTCTTCTGGTGTGCAGGTGTACATGCTGGCAGGATATATGTATACATAATAAATAGATAAATTTAAAAAAAAATTTAGGCAATGAATATATAAAATTCAACCTATATAAATAGGACTCTTGTTAAGAGGTTGTTTTAAAGGCATACCAAGTCTAACTCTTCACTAGTTCAGGCATCATACATCATACTATTACTAGACTACGCCAGCAGAGACCCTCTATTTTATTTTATTTTATTTTTTCTTTATTCACTCCAGCCATTATTCAAAGTCTGGCTCAAGAAGAAAACAGACTGGTAAAAACAAATACACTGATATGGTGATGCACACCTAATAATCCAGCACTTGAAGGCAGAAGCAATAAAACTGACATGGACGTGAGGCCAGCCCAGTAATCTACTGAGTTCCAGACCAGTCATAGCTACATTAACAAGACACTGTTTTAAGGAAACAGAATAAACAAACAAACTCACACTGTTCTTTTTATCTATCCTTTGATTAGTCTTCCTTAAGTCACCAGATGGGGTCAAAGATGGTTTAAAATAGACAGTTCTATTTGTTGCTATGGAAACTGGCTTTGGGGTCATTAGTCTCTGAACAGGGGGATACTGAGAGTCCACCTTATAAGAAAACAGAAATCAAAAACAAACACTTTTATTCATCAGTGGCATATCTAAAAAGTATTCCAAAATAACTGTGACTTAGAGACCATTTCCTATAGAAATAAGCAAATGCAAATTAGAGGGGGAAAAAAACCAAAACATTTGTTATTAATATGCAAATATACATATATCTAATTCCAAACTATTTTGCAGACAAATAAACTGACATGTTACCTCAGATTCCATGGCTTTTCACACAAGAACATGTAGAGCCACACAACATGAAAGCACACAATATTCAAGACAACTAAACAATTGTTAACCTTAAACAAGATTAATTTTGAATATGGTTAAAACTTATTTTTTTTCCATCTTCCCAAACTACTGTTGATTTTTTCCATCAAGAATTAATATTTTTTTTTAACAAGGGTCAGAGAGATGATCAGTGGTTAAGTGCACTTCCTTCTCTACAGAGGACTGAACTCAGTACTCAGCACCTATGTGGCAGCTTACAATCATCTATCCTCTTCTGCCTCCAAGGGCAAAGGCATGCTACACACAAACACATGCAGAAAAACACACAAATAAAATCACTTATTAAACAGAATTTTGAAACTAGCTATAAAAAATTTTCCAATTCCTAAACACACAAATTATTCTACAAAGTGGTTTATCGTTATTTTGAAAACAAAGGCATTATAGCGGAGTCTAACTGATAAAAAGCATTATATGAAGACTTCCATAGAGATATAAGAACTGGTTTCAGGGTTACTTTAAGTACCCAGTGTTTTGCAAATAGTCCTTTGTTTCACTGAAATAAGTAAAAATCCTGTTGGTATGAGATTATAATAAAAGTCAAGGACATCCACTGTGTCCATAAACTGTCATGTGACGAACAGTTCATTCATTCAGCCACAAGTGTCAAAAATGCTGGTTTCCAAGGCAAAGCTTTCTGTAGAGCTCCTATACCTCTCTCCTTAACTCAATTCAATGAGGATGTCTGTCACATCTGACATACAAATAATACTGTACTGTGTCTTTGTAACTTCAAGCAACTCATTAACTTTTAAACTATATTCAACCATTTGTATCATTCTTTTGACAATTTATATTATGACACAATCTTAAATTTTTACTTTTCTAAATGAGATTCTGAGGAATGTGAGCATTTTAAACTAACACCATGACAGTGGCTCATAGTAGATTCTTCTCACCTAACTAAAAATATCTTAGTAAGCCTAGAAATTCAAACCTATTAAAGAAAAAAAAAAACTTTAATAACTATAATGATGTAACATCTCATTTTATCAAGTAATTCAGATAATCGTGATACTTTCAGAAATAACTTTTAGAAAGTTTAATGTTATAATAAATTCCTTTCTAAGTAAGGACCCAGGAATGTACTTTCCCTGGAGAACACAAATAACCATAAGCACACACAGGGGACATCTCACCCACACCACCATCAAGCACTAATCTCCCTCACCATAATCGGAAAAGCTAACTAGATCTACAGAAGCTGCACTAAAAGGTATCCAGACCTTTACACCGCATTATTAGCTCCAACATCCTCAGCTAGTATTTGAGCTGATGAAATATGTATAAAAAATAAGCACAGGCCAGATGGTGGTGGTGCGTGATTTTAATCCCAGCACTTGGAAGCAGAGGCAGGCACAGCTCTGAGTTCAAGGCCAGGCTGGTCTACAGACCTAGTTCCAGGACAGCCAGGACTACATAAAAAAAAACCTTGTCTTGAAAAGAAGAAAAACGAAGATCGAAACCCTATTTATGCACAAAATTTGACATGATAGATAAAAACAGCTATTTTAATGATGGTGTCAGTTTACTGCACTTCTAATGATTAAACATTTGAGACTGTTTCAGTCTTAGTTTTATTTACCTACAGTTAAGAGTAAGCCATAGACTAACATGAACATGATGGTAGAAAAACAATCAGAAAATACTGAAAGTGCTTCCTATGCTGCTCATCCCAAAGCTGCCAAAAAAAACAATAATACCCAAGGTAAAAATAGCTCCTTTTTCAAACATATTCCCTACTACCAATCTATGTACTTGCTAACTGTAAATATAACAAAGCTGTTAACAAAGATGCTACATAGCTTACCTTTTCTTTTTTGGCCTGAAAAGCTGTGCTATCTAACCCACTCCTATCAAGAGGCTGGAAAAAAAAAGAGAGAGAGAGAGAGAGAAACAGTGTTAGAGTAGGCAGGAAACTAAAAAACTATTATATCATATAAGATTTAAAAGTTAACGTACAGAATTCAGAGGAGAAGAAACAGCAGATGGAATTCTTTTCGCATCCTGTTAACATTACAATAACAAGAAATGTTAATAAAACTAAGACTTTTTCACTAAACTCCAATTCTGCTGCATTATTACATTTCACAATGATTTCAAACTTTTACCGCAAGAGGACTTGACATCTTCTCTAATGACTGCAATATCCGCCTCGCTGTTGAACTGGTCACTCCGTAAGACTGTGCACTGAGCTGCTTAGCTTTCATCTGTCTTCTAACTGGTGCCTGGAAAAATAAGTCTGTGTTACTTGTTGCAACATATAATCCAAGGTACATACTTCATGCAATGAAAAAAACGAACAAAATAGATATCCAAAAATAAAACAAGATTATGTAACAGTGGTTCATCTGAGAGGACACAGGCTATTGTAATTATTGAAATCTAATTCTCTGACGAATTTAATAATCAAAAGTGAAAAAACAAAAATACACTTGTCTTACAGTTTTACTGCTGTGAAGAAACACCATGACTATTGCAACTCTTACAAAGGAAAACATTTAATTGATTCTGGCTTTAGTCTATTGTAGTCCTGGCAGGAAGCATGACAGCGTGCAGACAGTCATGGTGCTGGAGAGGGAGAAGAGTTCCACATCCAGACTGGCAGGCAGCATCAAGTAAAAAAAAAAAAAGTGACACACTTCCTCCAATAAAGCCACACCTGTTCCAACAAGGCCACATTTCCTTATAGTGCCACCATAGAAGGCGTGCCTATGTGGCCATTTTTATTCAAACCACCACAGCACTGTTCTAAAGAAAAGTTTATCCATGTCCTCCATGATGGCAACAGGACAATCCAAAAAATTTCTAACAACATCTTGACCCACATACTCCTGATATTTAAATGAAAAGACAAATCAAAACATTTTAATATTAAATAACATTTAGTATTAGTATTAAATGCTTAATTAGAATTCGAAGAACTAGCAAGTAGAGTCTAATGTTACAGAAATTTACCACTTTTATAACTATGACTTTGTTTACCATAGCTAGTACAACAGAGATTTTCAAATAATGAAGACTATTTCTTGAAGAAAGACCTTTAGATCTGATGTGAAAGCTTTCTCCCTGAAAACCAGATTCCAAAGGAGGGATGCTACCAATCTAACTATGATGTCTATGAACCATAACTACCAGTATGGAATAGCCTTAAGGCTGTACTAATGGCATGCCTACCTTATAACCAACTGGACTTAAGGCCACTCAACAGTCAGAAATGCATTCCTCATACTGGAAACCTAGCCAACTACCCAAGACTAGTGAGTTCATGCATGGATCTTGAAGGAGAAACTATAACCACTAAGCCAGCATAATCCCTAACTCTAAACACCTATAGTCATACTCACAGATAAGCGTAGTTCCCATCACTCATTTAGGAAACTTCTCTTTGCAACAAACGGACACCATTACAGACAACTACAACTGATGAAAATGTAAAGCTGTGTAGCTGAGTCCCTACATCTACAAAAGAACTGTACCTCAGGCTCAGGGATTCTTGAAAAGAGGGGGTAGAAAAATTATAGAAGCCACACAAACAGGAAGTTTGCTCTGAGACTGTGTCTCCTCAAAATGTCAAGAGATGCTACACCCATTAAGTCTCACCAACGTGGCTAAGTATGGCCTGAACAATGATATCACCAAGACATTCTAATATGGAAGGAAGAAGGCTCACAAAGTTTCAATTGTAGACAAACTACAAGCAACTAAGGACTGCTGAGATCAGGAGAAATTGTCTTTCCTAAGGACGAGAACACTAACTGGTTGCACAATACCAAATGGTCATCCCTGAGAACATATACATATAAGAAACATACGCATACGCACACATGTAACAAGTAAAATAAAGAAGCAATGAATATGGAAACTATTAAGGGGAGTTGGAGTTGGGAGTAAATGGGAGGAGCTGCAGGGAAGAAATGGCACATTACATTAAAATCTCAAAAAATTATATACAGAGAGAAAAAATGAGCTTTTTAACAGTCTTAAAACCGAAGTTAGAGAAGAAAGTGTTGCCCTTAATATACAAAAACCTTAAAAATTTAAATAAAGCACCCTTTGTTCAAGGAAGCATTTACAGCAACTCAACCACATGGACAATACAAACCTGATATAGCTAGCATGATAACTAATATCATCTTCAAAATATAGCCTAATTTTCCTCACCTTCATTTTTTGAGACAGGATCTCTCTGTGTAGTCCTGGAACTCTCTGTAGACCAGTCTAGCCTAGAGAAAGTTCCGCCTGGCCCCCTCCTCCTCCCAAATTCTGGGATTAAAGGCAAGCACTACCAATGCTTTGCCAGCCTAATTATAAACAGCTTATATTTAAAAGTAGAACCATAATTAATTTAAGCAATGTTTTTCCATTATGTCAAATACTTCATTTTCAGAAAAGCTGTGATACTGTAATAAGTCTTAAGAACCTAGTGTCTGTTAACAACTGTGATTGAGGTTACAGACTTTGCTAAATCCAAAAAAAATTCAAATGTCCAATACCACAGTTCGTTCTCTCAATAAAGTCTAGCTTCACGGCTTGGATTCAGTAAATGAATAAAATTGAACCAAATTACAAAACTTTAGTTATTTCCTAGCTCTTACTTCTATGAAAGGCTGCATCCCCATGTCACTTGCAGGGCTTGTAGGTATAGTTCACAAGGTTGCCAACCAAGACACTCTGAATTTGATCCTTCAGCATGTTAAACCAAGCAACAACAAAACCATGAAAGCTCACCAAATTCAAGATTCTAAGGATACACAGTGTGTCTGACACCAAAAAGGATGCAATATCTTCAATGAAGGGGAAATGATAGCAGGGAACAGGGACAGTTTATGTGCTGCTGCAGACTTGTACACCTTTACTTCTACCATGCTTAACTTTTAAGTTTATCAAGTATAGTACAATCCAGTTTCCACTTTAGAATGATCCACCTGTATAATTCCCAACATCCAGTTAGCTTTTAGCTTTCCTACTTTTTTTTTTTTGGTGGGGGCAGGGTTTGAGTTATGGTTTCTCAGTATAGCCTTGGCTGTCCCGGACTTGCGTTATAGACCAGGCTGGCCCCAAACTCACATCAATCCGCCTGCCTCTGCCTCCCACAACACTGGGATTACAGATGTGTGCCACTGAGCCCAGCTTAGCCTTTCTACTTTTAACAAAAAAGATTTCAGGCAGGTGATTTATACTGAAGTATTTTGTGTCATGTGTTAGCTATAAAGTCTGAACTATCTTATCTGTTCAATAAGTCTAATTCATATTTGAAATAGGCCTTCCTACCTTCTGTTTAAGAAACATAGCTCATAACTCCATCAGAAAAATACTACCACAAAGCACAAAATACTTCTTTAGAAGTTGCTCAATTTCTAACTGCTAATATACAAGAGAAACTTCACAACTTACGTAAAGTTTATAAACTTCTAGCTTATGTCCTTGCTAAGCTTAGTTATGGTAGCTCTGGGAAAGAATGTAAGCATACTGTCCTTGACTAGAAATACTATTTTATTTCTTTTCCAGTATGTTTATTTGGCACATTTTCACACCACCTTCTCTACTGACTAGAAACTGTAACCTGAGGTTAGGCAGAGACAGGTGAGGTACCCATATTCTTTTCCTTATCTTAGGAGGGACATCATTCAGCCTTTCATCTGAAAGCCAAATGCTGCCTGAAGATGTATACAGATGTGCAATATCAGGTGAGATTATCTAGAAGATAAAAATTCTTATCAAGCATGAAGGATTTTTGTCAAATGTTTCATATGGCTTTTCTATCTCTTCTGAGAAAGGTAGATTACATTCATTTTCAAATACTGAGCAAATGTTGCATTCCTAACATAAAATCACTTGATTATAATATAGGATCTGGATTAACTTAACAATATATCTGATGAAAAGATGCCCACTATTAATGAGAAACGCTGGCCTGAGGTTTTCTTGCAACAACTCTGCTATTCTCATAAATATCTCTTTTCTTCTACTATATAAAACTTTAAAATTAGTATTCATTTCTTTCTTACATGTTTGGTAGAATTAACCATGTTCCTTGGCTAGGAGGTATTTCAACTGAATTAAATATACTGAATAAATAATTCTAGCTATTCTTGATGAATGTCAAGCCACAGGAAATACCTGGGCATAAATCTAACAAAACATATTCAAGGTCCACACACCTACAAAGCAGTAAAAAGAAATAAAAGAAATCTTAAAAGCATCCAAGTATACAGGGAGATACACATATTCTTGGATTGGAAGACTTCGTTTTGTCATATGACTTTTCCTCAATTTGATCTTTAAACTAAATATGATCACAATCAAAATCCACATAGCCACTGCTAAATCAACATTTTCGCAATTTTTATGGAATTCAAAGAACTAGAGAAAGCCAAGGGCTCTGCTGTACCTGAGGAGAATAAATGCCTAACATGTTCAATGCCCTCAGTTCAAGGACCAAAAGAAAATGGGAAAGCCAAAGCAAGCATTTAACAAATCAAATTAAGAGAATGTCATTACCATTTCAAAACTTATTCTACATCAAAAGCTATCAAAGTGGAAACACCAGTATAAGGACAAGACTATGGGATATGCAGAAAAGACATAAAATAGCCCCCATTCAATTAACACAATGAAGAAAGGACAGTCTTCAACAAATGGAACTTAAAATAAATGCTCACATGTAAAAAACAGATCAGTTTTGACACAAATCAACTTAAAATGAATGACAGATCTAAATTAAAGCTCAAAAAGCCGTAATATTTTTAGAAAACTACTGTAAGACTGGGTTATAAAAGGTACCAAAAACATAAAACCACAGAAGAAAAATAAAATATACTAACTAGCTATCACCTGTAAAACACACAGCATAAAAACATAACTAGAACACAAAAAAAAAACCCTCAAAATTCATCAAGAACCTAATTTTATAATGACCAAGATTTGTAAAATTAAAAAGAAAAAAATATAACACTTATAAAACATAAACACATAAAGACATTTAACATCATTAGTCATTGGGGACAAACCAATTTAGTTGAAATTACCAGTGTTCTTATTAGAATGGCTAAAACAAAAAGCCTAATAATTTGAAGCAATGACACAGGGCAAGTACAATTTCATTATTTAAGGTATCCAGCTGGTACTGACACCAGAAAACACCTGTCTTGTTTATTGTACACTTAACCATGTGATGAGCAATCTTAACTCCTGAATATAGAAGAGATGAAGATGTTAAAATTGAAAACCAGTATCCCTTCAATAATAAACTATAGCTTAATACCAGCAACAGAAAGAAACTAAGTCAGACTGGTGCGAATGAATCACATCAGCCCAATTCGAAAGGCTGTTATGACTAAATTCATTTAACATTATGAAAAAAAACCCTAAATACAGAGAAACAGGTATGTGGCTTCAGGGAAAGACTGAAAATATTGATGGTGGAAATATTCTGTTGTGATAAAAACATTTTCTTCAACATTTGGATAGCAGTAGTGATAACAGTTTTATTACAATTCATATATGCTAAAATTAAAGCAAATTTACTGTCCAATTTTTACCTCATTTTAAAAAATGAAATTGTCATACTTCTTAAAATACATAAATCTAATATTCAACATGTTCACAACTAAAATTTTCATACCCTAAATTTTTAAAAGCTTCCCAGTTCTATAAATCTGTAAGATTTATATAATTCAAGTCTTTTGGGTGTTACTGGCTAGTGTCTAGTAAGGGAAAGCTGACCAACAACCCTCCTACTCAAACCAACCTGGTAAGGTGTGTTTCGTACTTTATTCTGTCTCACGGCAGCCGCTGCCCCACCATACGTTGTTTTGCCAGGATAGAAAGGAGAGTCTCCAAGCTGACTTGTTTTAAGAACTGAAGAATTTCCAAGTGACTGCACAGAAACACAGTATAAATTAAAAGCAAAAATACTTAAGAATTTGTGACTATATCCAATATAGTTAGTACTCACGGTGGAAAGTGTCCCAAAGGCAGACAAGTTGAACGCTGGTTTTTTGGAGCTGGTGGCAGTATGCTGTGAGATTGAATGAGAACGTTCTGCTTCAGGGGACCACAAAGGTGGCAGGGAAGTATTCTTTGAAACAGCTATATCTAAAACAAAAATTTGTAAGTTGTAGTAATAATACCAATTTTAAGATCCAAAGGCTTAGATTTTTATAAAGAAAAATGAATTAAAACCCGGGTGGTGGTGGCACACGTCTTTAATCACAAATGAAAGACGTGGGAGGCAGAGGCAGGTGGATCTCTGTTGAGTTTGAGGCCAGCCTGGTCTACAGAATGAGCTCCAGGGACAGCAATTAAGAACATTTACTACTGCTGCAGAGGACCGACGTGACTTTAGTTCCCAGCAACTACCCACAACCACTCGGAATTCCAGTACCAGGAAATCTGATGGCTTCCTCTGGCCTCTTTGGGTACCTGCACACATATGGTATATAAAAGCTCTTGCAGGCAAACACATACAGGTGGAAAAAAAATCTTAAGCAAACAAAAAACCTAACTAGATGAAGGCACACTCCTTTAATCCTAGCACTTGACAGGCAGGTGCAGATATATGTCTATCACTTATCAGTATAAGGACGGCTTGGTCTACATAGCAAGTCCTAGGCCAGCCACAGTTACACACTGAGACCTTTTTTCAAAAGATTTACTCCTGCTGCCAAAACTACTTACTATCTAGCAACTTGATTACCTTTATCAGAAGCTCTTGAAGAAAACCCACTGGTAGTTGAGATGTTATCATCATCATGCTGAGAGGTAGAATCTTTAATTTCCTTTACAAGAGAAAATCCAGAACTGCCAATTGGGAATGCAGAGGATGTGGATGGCTGACAGTGCAACGCAGGGGATTCCAACATGGAGAAATTCAGATGACTCCGATGAAGAGAAGGCCTTGTTAATACATCTGGGTAATTTGAAGCAGTACTGGTCGTTGAAGGTTCTTAAAAGAATAGTTAAAATTAAAAATAAAACAAACAAACAAAAAAACAGTCTTTATCGCATTTGCACATTTAACACCAGCCTGGACTACAAAGCAATTAACACATTTTCTTAATAAGACAGACTTTTCATCACTCTGAACAATATGATATATGAGAGCTGAAATACAACTATTTTTTTTCCCCAGTTGGCTAAACCTATTCACAGCTTCTATATTTTCTTGGGTAGGGCTAACTTTTACAAAACAATGGCTAATCTTTACTACAGCTAGAATACAGCAATCAGGATACAGAAGTGAAATATTCAGCTTTACTGTTAAGGCTAGTTTTTATTATTTCCTAAAATAATTTAAGTAAGTTACCATTTTTCTCACAAATAAAATGTCATTTTCATGCCCAGTGATTTCAACAGGGTTCTTTCTCTCTCTTCTCTGTGACAAGAGACATTTCTGAATTTGCCCGACCTTTTTAAATACTATGCTTTTAAGAAGTCACCTCCATGAAATTATTCACCTCCCAACTTCACTTTATTATTCCTTTCCAGAATTTCTCAAACCAGCTTCCAGAGTACCTTCAAGAACTATGGAATCATGTTTCAAGTTCCAAAAGAAGGATTCCTCTTAGAATGGAGTTAACTAAGACCAAACTAGCATTAATGGCTCAGAGGTTAAGAGCACTGATTGCTCTTGCAGAGGTCCTGAGCTCAATTCCCAGCAACCACGTGGTGGCTCACACCATCTATAATGAGATCTAGTGCCCTCTTGTATGCAGGCAGAACACTGTATACATAATAAGTAAATCTTTAAGAAGCAAAAACAAACAAACAAAAAACATGTACAGAACTAGATGAAGCACATGAATGACTATTTTCAAACCATGGAAAACACAAGAAAAATCAAGTTGGGGATGGGGTTTCTGTTGGTAAAGCGCTTATCTAGCATCCAAAATTACTCAATCTCCAGCACTGTACAAGATGAGTGTAGTGACAAATACCTTTAATTCCTGCACTCAGGCAGTTAAGAATTCCAGGTCAACTTTGCTCTATAAGATCAGCCTGGAATACCTGAGACCCAGCACTGATGTTCTAGTTAGAACAATATGTCAGGTGCTAAAGGAGAAGGATTGAGAAGGGTCTATTCAACGGAAGCGTTTAGCTTTGTAAGATGAAAAAAGTTCCAAGACAGTGTCTCCAAATAAGGCCTATATTCTTAAATAAAATGAACTACACATTTCAAACTGATACTCAGTTTTAAACTTTGCCACAATTCAAACAAATCTTTCTTTAAAAAATAAGTATGCCAAGAATTGCAATGAGTGGAAAACCTTGGGGGGAGGAAGGGGTTGTTTCTTCAAGTTTTCATTTTTTTTGTTTGTTTTTAAATCTAATAGAGGGCTGTGCTCATTGTGAAGAACTTGCCTCTAGCATGCAAGAAAAGCTCTAGGTTCAATCCCCAGCATCACATAGACACAAAACAAGCTGGAAGAATATCTACATTGACTTAAACATAATTTGTTACAAAACATATTAAAAAAATATATTAGCTAAAATTTACAAATCTACCCGTACTGGCATTTAAACCACATAAAAACTTGTCTGGCATAATCAATATCCAGGACAACATAAAATAACTAAAAACTGCCAGGTCCAGTGATGGCACGCAGCAGTCAGAAGGAAGAGGCCAGGCAGATTTCTGAGTTCGAGGCCAATCTGGTCAATAAAGCAAGTTCCAGGACAGCCAGGGATAAATAGAAAAACCCTATCTCAAAAACCAAAAACAAGAGTAGTGGTGGTGGTGGCGCAGCAACAACAGTAATAAAATCTAAATATTAAACAGGACAGGATGCAGCCAAGTGATGCATACACAAGGCTCTGGATTCAGTTACCAGGAAAGCCAAAGCACAAACAAAAGAAATTATTATAAATATTTCAACTTCTCTACAATCTACATTGTATATCATATATACATCTTGGGGAGGGGGTTGTTTTTCTGAGACATGGTTTCTCTGTGTAGCCTTGGCTATCTTGGACTCTCTTTGTAGACCAAGCTGGCCTCAAACACACAGTGATCGGCCTGCCTCTGCTGCCTCTGCTGCGATTAAAGGTATGTGTCACCATACCAAGTTAGTCCACATTTATTTTATTATACCCATGTGTGTTTGTTTACATGTACATGTGGAAGCCAGAAGGAAACATTTAGTAGTCCTCTCCTCCCACCACTGTCTCCTTTGGATTAAACTCTAGTTGTCAGGCTTGGTAGGCAAGTGCCTTAATCCATTGAATCATCTCACCTGCCCTGAAATGGATCTTAGGATAGAACTACTACCAATTCCAGCAGATAGTGCTTTTTACTCATTCCATTCTCTGATCCTTGTATCAATTTACCCTATAGGTAAAAGCAAAAGGACCATTTCTAGCATGAGCAGACATCTATTAAATCTAGTTTTTGCTGCTTACAAATGGCTACTTCCCCTCCACACCAGACTAGACAAAAAGCACAGAATGGGACAACCCTGTGATTTACAGATTCACATCAGCCAATGATGTGTTTTAAGACAACTAAAGGTCATGAGAGTATAAATCAGGCAGTTGTACAGAAGTACAATTCACTGCTGACTCATTTACTTAGGTATGTCACTATGGGGCCCTTCATGGCCTGAATTGTCACTGACATGTACATTATTGACGTTTTCCTTGTTGGTCTATTCTACTAACCTAGTGGATAAAATCTTACCAATATTAAAAGCTAATACTGGGGATGGCGAGACGGCTCAGAGGTAAAGAGCACTGGCTGTTCTTCCAAAGGTCCTGAGTTCAATTCCCAGCAACCACATGGTGGCTCATAACCACCTATACTGGGATCTGATGCCCTCTTCTGGCCTGCTGGCACACATGTAGGCAGAATACTGTATAAACAATGAATAAATAAAAAATTAAATTAAAAAAAAAAGCTAATACTTGGTAAATGGCTCAAGTGGTAACTGTGCTCACTGTATAAACCTGAAAATCTGAGTTCAGATCCCTGGTACCCACATAAAAAGCTGAGTATAAACCCACCACCAGGGAGGCAAGAGACAAGAGGATCCATTCCTAGAGTTTGCTAACCGAAAGTGAAGAGCAACTAAGAAAGACACACAACACTGACTTCTGACCTGCACAGGCACAGGCATAGACACGGATAGGTACACACTCATACAACACATATACAAGTCAACACAGAAAGTACACAGAAAGGCAGAATACTATAAGGAAGAAACATGAAATGGCCAAAATTCTGTTGTTGCTGAGCTACTTGACTGTTCAATACTCTCCAGCCCTGTTTTTACTATTAATATAAAAGTTATTTGTAAAACTTCATGTTTATACACAACATTCAGGACTGTTACATCTTAGCTATTTTTAGCTTCCTGCACTTTGACGTTAATTGAACAGTAAGTTTATCAAAGATTGGTTTTTGTTTTGTTTCGTTTTTTAAGATGGGATTTATTTGTGTAGCCTTGACTGTCCTGGAAAGGCTTTGCAGACCAGGCTGGCCTCGAATTCAGTGATCCACCTGCCTCTGCCTCCCTGAGCACTGGGGTTAACAAGCTTGCACCACTGTGCTCATGTAAGATTATTTTGAGAACACACTTTACATTTAAATGTCTCACAGAATAAATGCAAACTGATTTTCTTTTTACTCTATGTAGTAAGGTCTATTATATTAACCTTTGTAGATAGTTATCAGTGGTACCTGACTCCGCACACACTGTGACTACAGAATCAATTAAATAAAAAAATATCTAGAGGCATGGCAAAGAAGACTGTAAGAACTATCTGGGACTGACAAGGTTTAAGATGGGAGCAAGATCAAATCTAAAAAGTGAAGGAGAGGAAACAATGCTGCTGAGTTTTGAAATAGGAATAAAGGCTTTTGACTTGCTTCTACATGGCTAGAGATTCAGCTCAATGTTAGAATGCTTGCTAGCAAGTACAAAGGCCTAGGTTCTGTCTTAGAGTAGTGGCCTGAAACCTGATCTCAGTGAAAACATGAACATTCTTGAGGTTTTCCTTATTAAACTAATCCACTAACACAGTGTACAAAAATCTTAGCAACACCAAGAGGCAACATTAAGTACATTGTAGCATCTTCTAGGTTTTATCCCATATTTGCAATTGAAATTTGCAAAGATATACATGACTCGCATGTAGCAATCTCCTAAGAAATTTAGTTATTTAATGAATAAAATCTAACTTCTAATTAATTCCATTGTGTTCATGAAAAGATGCACATAATTTAAGTAACTCAGGTTACTAAATCCTTACTAGCATGATCATCAAACTGGGAAAGGGGCTTCTGCTACTATGGGCACAGCAGCACTCACCAAAGATCTTATCCAAAAAAGAATGCCTGGCGAGTGTGGCTCATGCCTTTAATCCCAGCGCTTGGTGGCGGGGAGAAGGGGTAGTAAGAGACAGGCAGATGTCCGTGAGGCCAGCCTGGTCTACAAAGAGAGTTCCAGGGCTGTTACACGGGGAGAAAAAAAGCTCGTCTCCAAAAACAAAAACAAGAAAAAAAACTGAGAAAGCCCCCATTTGGATGGCCGAAAAGAAAGTGCAAAGGAAGAGCTCTCCTTAGAGATCTATCAGATAAAGCCACAATGGTGTTGCTGGTTAACATTTGAAAAACAATTATGAAAAGTACAGATATCAAAATTCAAGTTATCCTAATTAAAAAAATAAAAACTTCAAAAACTATACCCAACTGAATACTACTAACTTCCCTGGTTTATGTCAACTTGACACAAAAGCTGGAGTCATTTGACAAGAGGGAACCTCAACTAAGAAAACAACCACCAGAGCAGCCTATGGACAATCTTATGGTGCATTCCCCACCCCACCCCCGGCCAGGGAGGGGGGTCTGGGGAGGGATGACAACAGGGTTCTCTTTGAACACAAGAGATTCACCTGCTTCTGCTCCCACAGTGCTCAGATTAAAAGCATGTACCACCATGCTCACCCAGCTGGTGCATTTGCCCGATTGATGGCATGGAGAGACCTGTTCACTATGGGCAGTGTCACCCTTGAAAATGGTGGTCCTAGTACAGTAAGAAAGCAGGCTAAGCAAGCAAGGGGCGCACACCAGGAAACAGTATTCCTCTATGAACTCAGCCTCCAGGTTCCTGCTTTCACTTCCCTGGATAATACAAACTATAAGATGAAATGAACTCTTTTCCTCCAACTTGATTTTGGGTACAGTCTTTATCACAGCAATGGAAACCCTAACTGTAACACTAAAAGCACTAGATGTACAATTTTCTTCTAAGTAGCCAGTCTTTCAAGCCCATTTCACTCTTTATCTTTATAGGCCAACTAGATATGAATGTGTTACTAACTACATTAACAAGTCATGTATATCAGTTATTTATTTTAAAAAATCAATTTGCCAAAACATAGTAAAAATAAAACCATATTAAAATGTAGGTCAGTGACCAGACATGGTGGTGCATGCCTGTAATTCCAGCACTCAGGAAGATTACTGGGAGTTTGAGGCCAGAGTGGTCTATAAAGCAAGTCCAGGAGAGCCAAGGCTACACAGAAAATTCTGTCTAGGAAAGCCAAAATTAGTTCAGCGGTAGGGTGCAGTCAGAGTTTTGTTTTTTGTAAAAACACAGAAATGTTATGGGACTATGCTTTTATTTAAATCCCAGGTGTGGGATATGGGCTGCTTCAGATTGTCCACAGCAGCTGGCTATGCTGTCTCATGCTCTGGCAGGGGCAAGATTTTACCAGCAGAGGCTAATTTACATTTGGAATTCTGGGAACTCTTCAGAGGGTATATAATGAATGCCAGATGGAAGGTGTGCTTGTTGTTTGTTGGTTGGACACATCCTGACTATGAAGATCAACTCTGCCCCAAGGAACTCCAAAACCCTCATCAGCAGAAAGTAGTCTAATGACATCAACATCATCTTTCCCCTTTAACCTTTTTCTCCTAGTGTTGGGGATTGGAAGGACAGGGGAAGTATAGGGAGGTAGGAAAAAAGAACCCAATAAAGTAGCCAAAAAGTCTGGCTACAGTAGGGCCTTTTGTATAATCAAAAAAAAAAAAGTCATCTGGGCACATGCCTTTAATCCCTGCACTTGGGAGGTAGAGGCCAGCCTGGTCTACAGAGTGAGTTACAGGACAGCCAAGCCTACACAGAGAAACCTTGTCTCAAAAAGGTTTATATACATACACACACTGTTTTGACAAAAGCCACACATCTAATATTGAGGTTATATACCTTCAACCTATAAGTCTGATCATCAATGATTGTAATTTTCACTAACTTATCACCCTTCCTTAATAAACAAAAAGACTGATACAGGTTGGCAAGATGAAGACTGCTATTCAAGCGTATGACTTGAGTTCAATGCCTGGGAACACTTGTAAAACAGAATCCACCAGACAGTTATCCTTTGATTTCCACACAAAACACTGTGGCATGCTAGATCGTGTGCACATATAAAGTAATTTTTCAAAGGACTTCTAAATAAACCACTCATTGACCCTTATTCCATATGTTCCATACAGGATTTATACATGACTTAATTAGATGCTACCATAGCCAGGTAACAAAGATATTTAAAATTAGGCATGAAAGTCTAGTTTGCAATCAAATACCCACACTCGACTTACCTTCTGTGTTACTGCCTGCTGGCTCAGGGGTGATTCTCCCATCATCAATGTTTGTGTTCTCTTCATCAGCATAAAGCCCCCTCTCATCTTCTCTGTTTTCCGGCCAGTGTGGAACTTCATCTGCATCTGCTGAACAGCTACAGGCATTTTCGCTCTTGTTGAAGTATCTTTGTAGCCACCCTGGTACAATATTCTTAACAGATTCTGTAACCCTGCTAAGAATGCCCTGTTAGAGAAAACATACGTTAAGACCACTGTACAAAATTTCTTTGCAAGTTAAGTACTTACAGAAAGTCATGCCAAGCAAAAGATCAGTGTTTCTACAAAATTTACTAATACTCAGTTTATAATGTTATGACATAACACTGTTTTTAATGAACCATAAACTAACCAAGATCTAGATTTAGTAATAGACAGTAAACGTTTTCATCCTTCTATCCTTCTGTATCTTAGAACATTAAAAGACACAATATAAAACATTTCAACAATTAAGTTGAACCGGGCATGGTGGCGCACACCTGTGATCCCAGCACGTGGGAGACAGAGGCAAGTCGTTCACTGTGAGTTCAAGGCTGGTCTACAAAGTGAGTCCAGGAGAGCCAAGGCTACTCAGAGAAACTCTGTCTCAAGAAACAAAACAAAACCAAAAAATAAAAAATAAATAAAGACAATCTGTGTCACATTCTTTAAGAAAGACAAAACAACTAGGAATATATGTCAGCTGGTGCAGTGCTTGCCTCTCATGCTGTAGGCCCTAGGTTTAGACTCCTCAGCACTACAAAAGTTACAAAATAGTAACAAATAGAGTAAGGAAAATCCCTTGTAAAATAGGGAATAAGATAACTAATCCAACATAATTCAAACTCCAGAAATAACCTAAGATCTCTTTTATGGTGGTAAAAATTTTTATATTATGAAATATTTTCTTTAAAAATCTGAGAAACTAGCTTTATCCTGGTGACTTCTAAAGGAAAAAAGTAACAAGGTGTAATGCTGCTGACATTCACTGCAGCTGCAATAGAATCTAGACACTTTTTTTTTCTAAGCAATTTCCACGTACTAGTCAATTTAAAACTCAAAATCACTATGTTGTGACAATAAAGCAGGTAATGAATGAAGAGTCGGGGACACAGCTCCGTGCGTCATACAATATTTGCCAATAAGGGAAAGACTCTGGGCTCAATCTCCATATGAAAACCAAGGCATGAATGAAGAGACAATGCAGTGCCATTAAATAGCATGCACAAGATACAAGCATGACTGTGTATGTACTCAGAACAAACCAACAGCACTAGTCATGGCATCCTGGGACCTATGGCAGAACTTCAATACCACCCTCCCTTTCTTTGCTTTACTCTTAAGAACACCCCTTCGTACTACTGCCCATTGGAATAACCCAGTTCCATAAGAAACCAAGACATGGATAAAGAGAAACAATGCAATGCCATTAAGTAGCATGCACAAGTTACAAGCATGACTGTTTGTACTCAGAACAGAGTAATGGCATGAGCCATGGCATCCTGGGACCTATAGCAGAACTTGAAGAGCAACCACCCTCTTCCTTGATTTACGCTAAGAACATCCCTCTACCACTGCCCATTAAAATGACTATGAAAGTCAAATGAAATCACATGGAAGCACTTTCAAGGTATCAAAGAAACGTGCTGACACTTTTACTAATAAGGAAAAAAGCTATCATAATAAGCAAGATGGAATAAGGTACTCAATTTCAGGCATAAATTTCATTCATAAAGCAGCATTAATTAGGTTTAATCACAGGAATGAAAAGGGAGCTTAACGGATACAAAAAGAAATTAAGTCAAAGCATAATATGTAATTCTACTTTGGAAGCAAATACAAAACAATTTGGCTTTGAAAATTCTGTTAAGAGAAAAGATAAAAAATCTTTCTGAAGGTTTTTGAATACTAATAGTAATTACTTTGTTATTTGGAAAGAAATAAATAACAGTAAGTGTTAACATAAAATGTGCTTTCCAAACAAAAATACAGATCTACGTGGTAAACTATAAAGCACATTAAAGCCAATGGCTCTAAAATATTCATTCTAAAGAACACAAAATCGTTGTTTCCCTTTTTTTAATCCTAAAACATAGTATCAATTACTTTAGAGGTTAGTGATATGAACCCAAACCTAATGTTTCTAAAGCACACGAACAATAAGTTATTCACCTCCTCCTTTTGCAAAAGACTTGAAAGTACTTTCAAGATACACTACACTTACTTGGCATGGTGGTACATGCCTTTAATCCCAGCACCTGCTAGGCAGAGGCAGGCAGATCTTCATAGTTCAAGGCCAGACTGGTCTACAAATCTAGTACAAGACAGCCAGGGATATTACACAGAGGAACCCTGTCTTGAAAAACAAAAACAAAAACAGAGGAAAGAAGAAAGGAAGGGAAGGAAGGAGATAAACTATATTTTAAAAAGAAATACAGGACCTAAAAGCTGAGGCTAGTGGATTTCTGTGAGCTCCAGGGCAGGCAGAGCTTTAAAAAAAAAAAAAAAGACAAAGAAAAGAAGACTAGAAAGAAGAGGAGGAGGAGAAAAAGGCACTAGTGACACTTGTAGGTTGGCTAAAGCACTATAACAAGAATGTGGGATGAAGTTCCTTTAGCTACTTGGAATATCAAAACAATTATAGAACATCTTAGAAACAGCATTATATCTATCCAAGTCACATACAGCAGCATTAAGGACCCTGAAGATCAGAAAACTGAAAGTCAGCCAGGCAACACCTTTAATCCCAGCACTGGGGAGGCAGAGGCAGGCAGATCTGTGAGTTTGAGGCCAACTTTGACCTACAGTGTAAGATCCAGAACAGCCAAGGCTACACCAAGAATAGAGATCAGGAATTAGATTCTAGCCTAGACTCTATGAGCTCTCCAAGAGTGGGAGAAGGGTGGAAGGAAAAGGGGGGGGGGAGGTCTTATGGATGAAGATTCCATGCCAAAAAGAATTCTTCGGGTCTTCATAGAAATGGACCAAACTTAAGGGAAGAATGCTTTACAAGCTAAACATGGTGGTGCACACCTGTAACCCTAGCATCAAGATGGAAGAGGAAGGGCAACAGTTGGGGGACAGGAAAGGCTACAGTGTGAGGATGCTCTAGAAGTTTAAAAAAGAAAAACTTTAAAATTTCAAAACAAAGGGAACACAAAAGAAAGGGCTCATGTAAATTCTTAAATCCTACTTTACACCAAATCAACACTAGACAAGAATGAATGTTCTCCTTCAGAACGACTCTGAAACTTCCATCGTAGGACACTTCTATGTATGGAAAGAGTGGTGGCCTCCAAGAGCACCACACATGTGCATAGACATACATACATCAGGAAAGAGGCCAGTCTAAGCTTCCTAAGACCCTCAAGAAGGGAGCTAGGAGGGCTGAGTTGGCTCAGTGGTTAGGAGCAGTGGTCCAAAGGATCCGGGTTTAATTCCCAGCACCCACATGGCCACTGATAACTTAACTGCCTCCAGTTCCAGGGGATCTGACACTATCACATACATACCAGCAGGCTGAATAACAATGTACATACAATAAAAATAAATCATTAAAAAAGAGGAAGAGGAGGAGGGGGGCTAGGAGAGAGGACACTTCTCATATTCTCACTGAAAGTTTCCCTAGAAAAAAGGATACAATGTGAGAATGCTTTAAAGTTTAATTCAGGAAAAAAAAAAAAAACCCTCAGTATACATATAATAAAAGACATGAAAACCCATCTTTTTGAAGGGTAAACAGAACCATCCTCTATAGTGACAACAAAGCCAACTAAAAAAAAAAAAAAAAAAAAAAAAAAAAAAAAAGCCCCTCCCATGCAAACCATTGATGCACTAAAGATAGCACTGTGATTTTATCTATGGCCCTGCTCCTGCAAGGTCTACACTAAGCATTAAAAACAATGAAGTTAAGTTAAAAATGAGAGAAGAAAATTCTCAAATTTAAACTACATAAACCCACTAGATTTTCTTGCCTCACAAACTAGCTTCATTTGGCAAAAGATAATAAAATAATTAAATGTCCAATACCAAATACAAATCACAGCACTGGTGAGCACAGTGTTTCAAATTAAATTTAACCCTAGTTCATAAGAGAAGTGGAGGGAGGGGAGAACTATTTATTCTAAATTCCCTTAGCCTTCATTGATAATTACAAACTTTTTTTTTTTTCTTCACCAAAAGACAACTTCCCAATTTGGCCAACTTCTTCGTGCTGTGCATTTTCCTTTCTTCACAAACAAAACTCTTCTCCATGTCAGTATTGTCTTTCTCTACTCCACTCTACTTAAGTTCACTCAACTCCCTTCACATTATCCTTATTAAATAGCCTTCAATTCTACAATCTTTCACAAGTAACTTCACTGGCTCTCTGACTACAAACTAAGTCCAGCCACCAGTTTTATGTCTACCAGGGTGGTAAAGTGATGTTTCTATGCACTATGTAAAGATTATCCTTGTATTATTCAATGCTTATTACTTTGTTTTTCCTGTTATCATAAAGCATCTCCGGTCTTAGTATTTTGTAAACACTGCTCTCCATGACCTTCTGATTGGTCAAATAAAGAGCTGAGCTGGAGAATTAAGGAGGGACTTCTTGGAAAGGGGGAGGTCTCAGATGGGGACTTAAGAGAGGGAGTTGCCCATCAGGACACAGATGAAGCAAGTGTCAGAACTAGACTAAGATGACAGGTAAAAGGCCACATGGCAGGACAAAGGCCAGGCCAGTGCTTTCGGGTTAGAAAGGCTGAGTATCTACCCAACTATAGTGCCTAAAGCTACTGTAAATAAATATAAGATCTCTGTGTCATTATTCAGAACAAGGGCTGGCATGAAAGCCATGCTGCTACACCAGGTCTTACTCTCCCAAAACACTCCACCATTTTGATTTCTACCTGTCCTTTGGGATCGCTACATCACATTGATACCCCCCCAGACCCCTGAGTCTTCTTCCAGGGCCCTTCAGTGTACTTATTTCATATCTGTGCAGTCACTAAACTCTTTTTCCCCAAGTTTTTTCAAAGTCTTTTTTGTTTGTTTGTTTTTGTTTTTCAAGACAGGGTTTCCCTATGTGTAGATTTGGCTGTGTAGAACAGGCTGGCCTCAGAGATATCAACCTGCCTCTTCCTCCCAAGTGCTAGTATTAAAGGCATGAAACCACCACACCTGGCTTTTTCCAAAGTCTTTTTAAAGCTGCTTCATCATAACATCAATAGTGGGTTATTTCCATGTGGGATAAAAAAAGTATTCAAAAGACATTTATAGTAAATCTAATTTTGATGTTCTGAATTTAATCTGCAAATTTCAGACACTCACATTTTATGAACAGTTAAGCTATCTACTATCTACCCAGTCCAGTTCTCTAGTCACTTTAAAATATCTTTCTGGCTAAAGAATTAAATGCATGCCATGCAGTGATGGCACACACCTTTAATCCCAGGGCTTAGAAGGCAGAGGCAAGCAGATTTCTGAGTTTGAGACCAGCCTGGCCTACAGAGTGAGTTCTAGGACAGCTAGTGTTACACAGAGTGGGGAAAAATTAAATACCCACAAGTAGCTTCTTTTTACCCTCTTCAAACTTAAAATGCTGGCTGGGCATGGAAGCATATATATGCTTATAATTTCAGCACTTGAGAGGCTGAGGTAGAAAGAGCTGAAGATTAAGACCAGCTTGGACTACATAGTGAGTTCAAAGACCCTGAATCAAAAACAAAATAATTGGGGGTGGGGGGGCTAGAGAGATGACTCAGTGGTTAAGAGTACTTGCTGTTTCTTCAGGGGTATCAAGCTCAGTTTCCAGCACTCTTGTCAGGGTAATCACAACTACCTAACTCTAGCTCCAGGGGCTCTGACACCCTCTTCTGGCCTCCATAGGCACCAACATACATACATACATACATACACACACACACACACACACACACACACACACACACACGTAAAAACAAGTCTTTTGAAAAAATGAACAAAAAAACCTTAAAATGAAACAAGGAAAAACATTATGAAAAGCCCAAGGCAATGAAAGCCGCTTAAGAGCCATCTCATTTCACACATTTTAATACTGAGACTAAGAATTTCTCAAACCATACTATGAAAAAGATAAGCACAATGAAATAGAAATATTTATAGATGAGAAAGGTACTCTACCACCCTTGCTGAAAATAAATTGTCTCTGACAAAAACTGTAAATGTTGCTTTTTGAGCATATGGAAGAGAATCAGTTCAAGGCCAGCCTGAGCTACCTAGCAAGTTTCAGTCTGGCTAGGGATATATTACAAGAAGCTCTGTATCAGAAAAAAGTTGAAAATACAGAATTATGCAATGTTCCCAATATCCTGAACCTAATAGGATGACTGTCTTTAGGGGCATCTGATCAAAGGCTTTAAACGTCAAGCTAGACACTTGTATCATTAGGACTTTCCAGGAAATGGAGATGTAATTGGAACTTTTTTGTTGTCATTAAAAACCTGGTAAGGAGTGTGCTACAACAGGCAGGCAGGCACACAAACAAGCCCACTTTCTATCCAATCAACACTCAGAACTTTTCTTCCTATATACTTAAAGTGACTGGTTCTTCTTGAGGAAAAGAATAATTATGTACTTAAAAGTTGTGATACTGTTTGACTTTGGTCATATTTTTATGATGAAGTTTTGGTGCTATAAGGTTTTCTGGCTTAGAACTAAAGTGATCTACCTTTCATTCTTACAGGATGGCTAATAGCCTTAGGTTCCTGGTTTAAGTCAGTGACCACATTCAACTATTTAACAAAGTGGGGAAAGAATCCCCCACCATCAATAATTTAGATCTCCTAAGGGGAAGTTTGATTTGGAGTCTGTAATCCCAACACTGGGGGAGGCAAAGGCAGGCAGATCTCTGTGAGTTCAAGACCAGCATGGTCTACAAATTGAGTCCAGGACAGCCAGTCTTAAAGTTTAGTATGATTCTGGAAAAGATTTGAGTGACCAGAGGAAGAAAAAACTCTAATTCTAAAAGACAGCAAAAATGCATAGACCACTTAGAAGTATTGAATTCAAGGCTCTATTTAATCACAACTTCAAATGTGTTCTAACTATAACATTCGGGACATTTTTATGTCATCTAACTCTCATCATCAATCTTTCATTTACAGATGACAAATTGAGCAGAATTTTTCACTGTTCAACACAGGGCAGAACAGGGATTCAAGCTCATTCTGATTCTATTAGAATGTGTTTAAACCAATTACTTCTAGATCCTAGATCTACCGAAAGTTATTAAGCATCTGGAATATAGAAAATAAAATTATTTAATGTTACCTGGAATTAAGAAAATACTGAGAAATAGTACTTTTTCAAAGCTGAGACTACTCTTTAGCCATCAAATATTAGGAAGGACATACTTATTTGTGTCAAAAAATCATAAAGAAAGTGCCAAAAAAAACCAAAAAGTATGCTCTACAAACTTGGATGACTGTGGACCAAGCTATCCTTTGGCCTACTTTTATGAGCTACAAAAGGTTTTTACATTTGCCAAAGAGCCACCAAAAAAAAAAAAAAAAAAACCGCCCAAAAAGGCCCCCAGTTTTTTTTTTTTAAAAAAAAAAAAAAAAAAAAAGGGTTTCCCAGCCCTTGATCTAAACTACCCTTCCCTACCTTTTTACAGCTGAATGTGGTCACTGACTTAAATAAGGAAATTCAGGCTATCAGCCAGCCATCCTGTTTCTGTAAGGATGGAAGGTGGATTCCCTTAGCTCCGAATCAGAAAACCTTATAGCATTTAAAAAAAAAAAAAAGGGGGGGGGGGGGGGGAGCAAAATTTAAACAGGTCTGTGTCACCAGCAGGGGCAACAGACTCTTCCAGAGGTGTGTTTTCCTTGTTAGCTCAAGTGTTCTGTGATGGCCGTTAAAAAAAACAAGCAGTTCAACCTGCCCTGATTGCTACAAATAATGGCTACAAATAAATGCTACAATAATGTCAACAGGTGACAAGAACTAAGCACATTAGCTTTAGTGGACAGAACCCCCAACTAGAAAAATAAGCTTTTTTTTTTTTTAATTATCTGGGTTGGTACGCAGGAGACTTAGGCAGGAAGGTCTCAGGTTTAAGGACAGCCTGAGCCACACAGAAGGATCCTATCTCAAAAAGCTAAAAAGTAGCTGATTAATGGGGTAGAAGAAAAGGCAAGCTCATTTGCCTCTACATTTCTTTTGAGACTGCTTCACTCAAGAGTCTAGGCTAGCCTGAAGTCATTATGAAGCACAGGCTGGCTTCAAATTGCAAATCCCCTGGCCTTAACCTCTAAGCAGCGGAGACTACAACTGTGTGCCACTACAGCTAAGTCTACATTTCAGTCACTCCCTTTATCTGGTTGAGCCAGACGGTAGCTTTCTAGCTCCGCAACTTAAAGCAAGATAAAAGTAGAAAAATGCTGAAGTTTAGACATTTCCCAAAAGAGCTAAACCAGAAAGAAGTCAAAACAAATTAGAAGTCAACTGAATTCGAGGGCGACTGCACTAGCTATTTGGCCTGACGTTTGCTGTCCTGCATCCAACAACAGTACCAGCCTGCTTCCTGCTTATTCTTATTCTTCTAATCTTCTACACAACCAAAGGCTTCTTTTTGCCCAAAAGCTCTGGACGTTTATCAAACAGTAGTATTAAACATGCTATGTCATGAAGCTCCTTGCTAAATCCAGGATGACTCAGCAGCTGCTGCAAAACATCAGGCTAACAATAGGCCAGTAGATGACAATGAAGTCAATATTCCAGGTAAGACTAGTTACCTTAAGACAAAAAAAAAAAAAAAAAAAAAAAAAAATTGAGATGTAATCTTTTATATAACCCTGAATACTTGCCTTTGGTCAATTCTGGCAATATTAAATCTGCCAAAATCAGGAAACAGGGATCTTTAATTCCAGTTCAAAGTTAAAATATATTTCCTTTTTAAATTAAATGACTGAGGCAAGAAGCTAGTAACTATTGAGCTCTAGCTGGGCTCGGCAGGCACGCCTGTAATCCGGGCAGAGGCATCGCTGTGAGTTCGAGGCCAGCTTGGTCTACAGGACAGCCAAGGCTACACAAAGAAAACTGTCTCGAAAAAAAAGAAAGAAAAGAAAGAAAAAGAAAAAAAGTTAACTACTGAGCTCTAAAAGGACAGCCTGAAATCTGGATCAGCAATAAAACTTGGATCTTAGTTGTTAAGCATCTTCTCTACCGAATTAAATTGTTCTCCAAATACGTTTTAAAATAAACTGTGGTCATAACTTTGTCACTTGGAAATATATTAGCTCCTTTGTGATCCAACCCATCCATTTCTCTGCTCAAATTCTTTTCATTTTCCTTTAACAAGCATTTGAAGGTAATTTATTAGTCTTAGAGAAAAGTATGCTGGTTTGAATGTCCACTGTAAATATTCGGCAAAATAAGGTGGCCAGGCTTGTGACCCAATTTTAATATTGAAATCTGCTTTCGAATACCCCTACTCCTCAGCATTCTGCATATCTAGGGGAAATGGTAACAGTGCCAAGCTTTCCAACCAAGGGCAAATAACTTCTTAGTAGATAAACCACAGCTTTTACTATCTTTTTAAACTATCAAGTGATACAATTTAACATTAGCAAACAGAATGCTAAGTATTCAATTTTAGCACTATCCAGAATAAAACAAAAAGTCTACATTTAACAGTATGCAACAAGTTATTAGCCCTTCAATACTAAAATGCACACTTCCCACTCTAGTCCACTGAGAAACTTTAAAAGTGGCTCTGTTAAAGTGGGCTAGTATTTTAATTCTCACAAGCAATTTTTAAAAACTGAAATTTTTCTCAGAACGAAACATATCATTTACAACAGAAGTCAACTTTTTTATAATCATAAACAACCACGAAGGCATACGGTGGCTTAACTATAAGACCACCAACATTTCCTGGTGTGCCCAAAATACCGTAAACTTCTAGAAAACGCCCAGTATTAAAAAATATTTGGTGTATGAGATCAGAGCTAGAGAACTGGTCAACTGTAGAGAATGGCTGGTTCTGGCCTTCAAAATACAGGGCCGGGAGAAAGAAAGAGGGAAGAATTGCGCAGCAGGCACCACACGTAGGAGCGGCGAGGGACTTTCAAAATGCCTCAGTGCCGCAGTAACTCTAACTCGGTTAAGAGGGGAGGGAAAGAGACGCTAAAGCAGTGTTTTCAGATATGGAAAGGCCAAGCAGGGTGATGAGACGGACGACCCAACTACCAGTAATGACTTAATACGGCCAAGACTGAATAATTCCACGATCCGGGGAACAGCGCCCCCCTCCCCAAGTGTCTCTGGGCCGCGGTGGCAGATCACCCTCCCGACGCACCCTGAACCCGGGAACACCAAAAAGAAAAATAAATAATAAAGCCTGCTGGCGGATGGGCCTGTTGCCACATCTTTCCCTTGTTCCCTCGCGAGGTCGTGAGGAATACTAGCAAAACGCCAAAACCCGCCAAAAAAGAAACCCGAGTATCCGAAGCCTGGAATTTCTTTTCCCGCCCTGCGCCCGCCGGGGAAAGCCCCAGGGCGGGAGGGCTGGGAGAGGCCGCCTGCACCCCACGTGTGCGCCGTCAGGCCCGGCCCGGCTCTGCCCACTTCCCGCCGCCACCCCGGCCCTGCGCCCTCCGGTCCCCTCCACGTGGGGCGCCGGGACGTCGCATCGACCCCCACCGCGGCCACCCGAGCCGCCCCGCCGCCGCGGCTTGAGGTCCCGTACCTGGTGCTGGGGTCGCCCCTGCTGATAAGGCTTCACCGGCCCCCGGTGGCAACGACGCGTCCGGATCTTGCCGCCGCCGCCCCCTCCCATGCCTCCGGCTCCTGAGGCCATGGCGGAGCCTGGGCGGCCTCCCGCTCCCGCTCCCGGGCGGGAGAGGCAGAGGCGGCGGCCTGAGGGCCTCCCCCGCCCGGCCCTAGGCGACACACAGACACAGCGAGAACCGCGAGGGAGCGAGCGGGAACTGAGCGTGCGCGCACGCCGGCGGCGAGGAAGGCGGTGGCGGCGGCTGGGGTCCCCGAGCTGCCTGAGGACCGCCGGCCGCGTGCGGACCCCCGCGTCTGTGTTTGTCACTGTCTCTATGGAGATCTCCCGCCGAGGCCGGCGCGAGCAGCTCCGGGCGCCGCTGAGGCCTAGCTCGACCACCCGCTGCCGGAGGCTCTTCTTCGGCCGCCCTGGCCGTCGCTGCCGCAGCCCAGGCCGCCGGCGCCGCCCGCCAACCCCTCCCCCGTGCGCGCTGCGCCCGCCCCGCCGCCGCCGCCTTCGCCGTCGTCGTCCCTGCAGTCGTCGCCGCCGCCGTCGCTCTTGCGCCTATTACCGCTGTTGAGGCCGCCGCCGCCGCTGTCGCGAGCCAGAACGTCGTCACTCCGCGGCGCCCGACGCGGCTGCATCATCACGCTGCGACGACAGCGGGGGCCAAGGAAGGAAGGGTTGGTCGAGCCCGCGCTCCGCCGCGGAGGCCTCTGGGAAATAGAGTTTTTCCGCGCAAGAACGCGGATTCTCGGAAAGGCTGGCTGTCGCGGAAGGACACCCACGGAGTTCCGCAGAGGCACAAAGCCCGGGTCATTTGGCGGCAGTTGGCTGCTTGTTTAGATTCAGAATAGCACTCGACATGAAAACAGTCATCTCTATTCACCAGTTACAAACGGAATGGAAGTAAACACTAAAACCAAAGAACGATAATGTATCAAAATAGGAAGAAAAAAATCGGAAAACCTCTGTTTAAATTAACTGTGGGCGTGATCCCCAGGCCTAAAACAAGCAAATCGTCTTCTGCCTAATGTGCGGCAAACCCAGCACTTGGGAGGCAGAGGCAGGGGGATGGCTAATTAGAGGTTAGCCTCTGCTTCATAGTGAGATTCTGTCTCAACAAAAGCAAAAACTACAACTTCATTACTGTTAATTAAACATTTAAGGGCTTTGTCAACACATATGTTGCTGGCATTCCGACTTGCTTCACGACTTGCACACTTGACCTTGGATGACTCATCTGTTAACTAGGAGCTTTAAAATCCACCTTATAAAGTTGTGGGGAGCTAGTACAGTCATCTGTATAGAGCACTCAGATTTCCTGGTATACAAGAAGTGCAGTAAATGATTGCAGTTATAACCTGTGCCATCAACACACATTAAAGATGACTAATATATTCCTAGTAAATATATATTTGCTTCAGCTAGTATTATATAGTTGGTAAGGTGAATAAACAATGTATCTTCACAGGCTGAATCCACCGTGTTAAGATGCAGGCATTAGACAAAAGGTCTGTGTGATCATGTGATCCAGCCTATTCGTTCAACGGATTATATAGAGACCAAGAGAATTTAAGAGGCACCATGAAGGCTATCAAGTTGGGCATTCAAAGCCAGAACTATAACACAGTTTTCTCTTAAGAGCTGAAACAAATAACTAAGTGATCGGGAAGAAAAATCAATGGTGAAGAATCACAGACTTAATGTTCCATTAGAGATCATTGTCCTAAAGTTTATAAGTATAAAACCAAATAGATTGTTTAAATCTGTCACTTACTAGCTGTGTGGCCTTGGGGAGGTTACTGATCCTCTTTCTAAGCTTCACTTTCCTCATCTGCAAATAGAATGAATATTTGCCTCAACGTGGACATAGTTCTGCTTATAAATAGCTGTTCAGATAGAAAGCACTTTAGTACCAACCAGAAACCAGCTACCAAAGTGATCTCCATGATTTTTTTTTAACACCAGTCCACCCCCAAACTGTACAATTCGAATCACTATTGAAATCAAATTAATAAAACAAAACTTACAGTACCTTCGAACTTAAAATACCTTTCAGCACATAAAAGACCAGGGTAGCCAGTTGGTACAGGCTGTGTCTAACCTTAACCCCTGAACCAAGTGACCAAAAATGACCAAAAGAATTCACTTCTTCTTCCCTGCCCTTCCTTTCCCATCCACCTACACTCTCCAGGTATGTTTTCTCCCCAGGGCTACATAGGTAAGACAGACCTGTTTGCTACTACTTTTCATTGCATCAGAATCAAAAGTTACCAGTTTAGAATATAATCTGTTTCCTGGGAGGGACAATCTTCACAGCCAGGCTATGAAAAGAAGTAACATCAGACAGATCCTTGCACTCAGGAAATGAGATAGGATTGTGAGCTGCACAGCAAGACCCTATCTCTCCCACTCTCAAAGAAATCAGGGAAGAATAAAGAAATAAAGAAAAGGTTATCAAAGAACTTCACCAAACTCAGACAAAACTTCAAAGTAGAAGATAGGTAGAATCTGAGGAGACATGAAAAAGTCCATATCCCTTTTAAGCTTGATCTCAGTTATTTAATTCATTCCCCAAGTACTTATTTAGACAGGGAAAAAAATAAGCAAACAATCCCACAATACTCTCACATTTGTGGGACTGGTTCATTGCTGACTGTAGCAAACAGTAATAGCAAAAAAGCCTACATTATACCTGCACTGGTTCTCCTTCTCCATCCCCAACTCCACCCCCATCTCCAGACAGGGTTTCCCTGTGGAGCCATGGCTGTACTGGACTCACTTTATACCTGGACTGGTTTTTAAAGTCAAAACAAACAGCGTATCAGGGGCCATGTCAATTCATGAAAAGAGAGTTACTGCCAAGGTCTCTTTCTGCCAACAGAGACCCAGCTAACATTTGTTCTATTTTCCCATTTAACATGGTAACCATTTGACAGCTACAAATTAGCAAATAAGCTGCTGACCTTTTTATGGTAGATGAAGAACAGCCATTAATTAGAAGTGAAATACAGTCTCCCCTAAGCCCAACATGGACAAAAAATTACTCTTCATTTATTTTTCAAAAGGTTAAAGAAATCAGCCAATAGAATGTTCAGAAATGGAAAATATAGAAAATAATGGTATTATATATTTCTTTTACCCTGTAACAAAAAATAATGTCTGAATTATAGTCTCTATTCACATAAATTATTTCCATTAGATTATTGTTAGATGAATCAACATTATAGTCTGCACACATTTCCATGTGATAATTGCTACCACAAATTTCATTAACAGAAAGCTAAAAGAAAGCCATTCTGGTGGGTGTATGACTGTAATTCTAGCACAAGGAAGGTACACAGAGAAGGATTAAGAATTTCAGGACCAGCCTTGGCTACACAGTAAGACCCTATCTCAAGAAGGAAACAAGGGGGAAAAATCAAAATAAAGAGCAAAAAAAGAAAAATATGTAGCTGGCTTATCCTTTCCTATATTCAAGAGCTCAAAGTGGAACCAAGATTCTAGGAAGTTATTGGGTAGTGTGTGTGTGTGTGTGTGTGTGTGTGTGTGTGTGTGTGTGTATCTGTCTGTTTACTGTGTTGGATATTAGGGTTAAAAAGGCAATAGTGATGGGGAAATAGTTAAAGATGTACATTATTATACTCTCATTAATTTACTAAGTTCTCTGCCTTTGGGGAATAAAGTAATACTTAAAACTGAATGAATTAACTAGACTTTCAAGTTTTAGTTAATTATACTTATATCTCATGATTCCAATATGTCATGAAATTGTATGTCCTCCTAACTCCATATTTCAGTGTCTTTTAGGCTTCAGTATATCATGAATTGAATAAACATTCAATGTGATGCAAATTTTTTTGGCAATGCATTAAAATAAAAATATCTCTCACATTCTTGTTTTTGTTTTTTAGGATCTCCAAATGAATTTTAATTCCCCACAAAACACACACCAATAGTAAATGCTTCAAAGACATTATGGTAAATAAGCTAGATAATTTCTGAATTTTCCAAAACATAATGTACAGGATCATGTACAGGACTTAGAACTATGGATTCTAATGACAGTTACGTTCTGAGCTTTAAAAGCTCAATGGGACCTGAAATTCCCTTTTTATCTAGGGCTGCTGACACAAACAGCACAGCAGGGCAAAACAGGTGAGTTGACTCTCTTCATGCAGGGTGGGAACATACAGGCTTACTCTCTTCATGCAGGGTGAGAACATACAGGCTTACTCTCTTCATGCAGGGTGGGAACATACAGGCTTACTCTCTACATGAAGAGTGAGCATATGCCACAGTGCACATGCTTTCACAGCTGGAACTTTTGCTGACCTCACAGCCAGAGTTAATAATGCACTTTGGGGTCACTAAGACTTAAGACTGCTGTTCCGCTGTGTACTCAACCTGTTTACTTAGCCCTGAAAAAAAAAAAACAATGTAACAACCAACCTTACTTGCCTTGGATTTGCCACTTAATCAATCTTTACAACCTGAGCTAACACATAGCTGTAATCTGAAATCTGAAATGATGTACTCTTCCACGCCCCTGGTCCAGAACAATGCCTGCGTACCATTTGCTTAAGGCAGCAAATACAGAAGTTGAAAACAATCTTCTGAAACTAATATCCATTCTTGGGTACTGGTTGATAAATAGTGGTGTTTGTTATGTGGGTCAGGTGGCGTCAGTTGGAGCCAGGGACTTAATCCCTTGTAAAACTCTGTTAAAGATTTCTGTGAAGTATGCCATTCCTTCCCTATGTGATGCTCTCTGAGCAGGTCAATAAGTGCAGAGCAGAAGCCCTTTGCTAGAAGGGGAGGGGAGGCGCAAGAAACAGGAGAGAGTTAAAATCTGAACTTGGTTAAATGACTCCAAGTGGAAGCATTATTTTTCCTTCCTTAATGTGACACTGATGCATTATTGGTGACATAGAATTAATCACTAAGGTGACTAATCTATGGATATTTCAAAAAATTTTAGTGGAAATCCAGTTTTACTACATGAAATGATGACCAAATTTACAGGACCAATTTCATCCTAATGTTTAAGAAAGGTCTTGAACCACCAGCTGGGACTAAGCCATTTTCAAACTATTTATTGGGTCTGGGGAGATGGCTCAGCAGTTAAGAGCAGCTCCTGCCTTTTGCAGAAGACACAGGTTCAATTTCCAGGCCCCACATTGCAGTTTACAACCATCTCTAACTTCAGTTTCGGGGGATCCATGTATATATGTGCACCAAGCACCCATGTGGTGCCCACACATACAATGTAGGCCAAACACTCATAAAACAAAATGAATGAATCTAATTTTTTTAAAAAAGAAAACTATTGAGAACCTATACCTATTAAGAACGAAAAACCTCAATAGGTTTTAGCTTTTAGCATTTGTTATGCTCGTTCATAAAGCTGTAAAACAGCCTTCGTCCAAGGAGTGAGCTGAAACTTACCACTTGACAGATTTCTCTAAAACTTTAATGTGATAAGCTCTACCAGTCACTAGCTTTTAACACTAACCACCTATAAATGCTAAAACATGTCATAGACTCCGTCCAAACAGACAAGCAGTCTACTGGCTCAGTCCAATTTTACTGTCTCTAAGATATTAATCATCAGCTGTATTAGAAAACTGGACTCATCACTGACATTGGGAGTATAAACCTGTATCATTTTCAAATTTCAGTCTGTCAACACTAAGATGGTACCAAGGGTTCTTTATTTTGGGGGGAGGGTACCTAGGTTAAATCTGGCATGATAGGCAAGCACTTTACCTATTAGGCTACACGCCAGCCCTAGGAGAGCCTTTTTAAAATGTTGACTTGTATGGATTTAATGCAATGAGTGGGTAGAAGGTACAAGCACAGCATAGTGTAGAGGGATTTTAATCCAGCAATGTGGCTAATTCTGGCTGGAATACAGACATGCCTTTAGCACACACCTTTAATCCCTCTGGCTAGAATACAGACATGGCCTTAGTACACACCTTTAATCTCAAACAATGAAGGTAAAAGTTAGTTGGTAGAAGGAAGCAGCCATGTTTGAAAGTGATGTCTAATTGAGAAGCAGACAAAGTGACGAATCAGAGAAAGATTTGCCAGAATAGGGTATGCCTAACTCTCACAGGAAGAGAGAGGAAAGAGATTTAAAAGGGAGCAGTGCAGACAAAGAGAGAGGGGGAAGAGGCAGTTTTACCAGAAGAGTTCCACAGATAGGCTGAAGAGAGAACAAACTAGACACAGGTGGAGACACTGTGGGAAACCCTGCTAAGGTTGCAGTCCACCATGACCAGAAAGCCTGAGCTCCGCACTAAAAGGAGGACTCCCTTTGTCAGTGGGGGCTTTCTCTTTTCTGCCTGACCTCATCTGGAGAGTGTCCCTAAGCACAGATACCTTTAACCACATCTGGAAGATGACCTTTGACGTAGTCCCCTGCAAAATGTTCTCCCCATCCTGTCCACAGGGTAATTAGGTACTGTGTTCCCCTTCCTATGATAGGACCATGCTGTCAAATACAAATAAAGCATCCCTGGCACTTCTAGCCCCGGCCAATAATGTACCTCAAACCTGGGAACACTCCACCCACTCCTTGAGAATGATATAGCCTTTGGTCAACCCAAATAAAGTTGAGCAGTCTCGCTGAAGCTGGTCCAGAAGGCCATTCTGTCAGACTCACTTCTGCCCACTCCCACCCACCTCCCCTCCCTTTGTCTTCAGAACTGGTGGCCAATGATCCCTGGGGCCAGGGAGGACCGGAGACAGAAGGAGACAGAAGGTTAGAACAGATTGCTAGAGTTAGTTTGAGGCCAAACAGAGCAATTCAGGTAGAGACCAAAAAAGAAGCCAGTTTGAATCAGTCAGCTTAGAGAGGACTTGGAGCCAGAATAGAGGACTTGAACCAGCCACACAGAGCTTAGAGCTAGAAAGGGCGAGTTTATTCAGCAGTCAGTCTAAGAGGCTGAAAACGTTCTAGGCCTGGATTAGATTGTTCGGAGGCTAGACGGTTCCAGGCCTAGGCCTAGGTTAGCAGAAGCAGTAAGCCTTGGAGATGACAATTACTTCAGGTGAACAAAAGTTACTTTTACACCATAATGCACATGTGGAGGCCAGAGAACAACTTCCTGAAGTCATTCTTTTACTTCCACTTACCTTTCCATAGGTTCTGAGAGGAAACTCGGGTCATCAGGCATGCCCAGCAAGTACCCTTAGCTCCCAGCCCAGGTGCTGTGTCTTTGGTGGTTGTTTCATCTTACAAGTTTACAAACAAATTCTGTTTCTCATGTATTTGTTGGTGGGGTGGACAGGGGGTGGGGGATGCCTGTGGAGGCCAAAAGAGGGCATCAGGTCATCAGCAGTTGTGAGTTGCCCAAAGTAGGTAGCAGGAACTTGACTTGGGCCCTTTGCAAGAGCAGCAAGTGCTCTTAAGCCACCCAGTCCCTTATTTTACTTTTTGAGAGTCTCTTCCTATACAGCCTACCCAGGCTGGGCTAGGCTACATCCTGCCTCAGCCTCCTGAGTGACATCATAGTTGTTTGCTGCCCTGCCCAAGGCTTTTCTTTTCAAGACCATTCTGCTTATTGGTATGTAGTAACTCTAAAGCATACATCACCGTGGCCAAGGCGGAAAAAGTGCAAACCATTCAGCTTAAACGGTGGGCTTGACCCTCTTTGGTCCCTGCCAACGATCAAAGGATTGGAAAGTAGGTGCTTGCTGGGTTAATGCCATCTGCCCATCCAGAGCCTACTCAGCCAGAATCAGCATCTTGGCAGATCAGATAACCCGTTAGTACAATCCATTTGAAAAGCTCTGTTTAAGTCACTGGTTATAGACGTGACTGAGTGCTCACATCTATAATCCCAGCAACTAGGACGGTGAAGGGGGCGGCAGATTCAAGACTGAGGCCAGCCTGGACTACTCCTGAGTGAGAGCCTGTTTTTAAATTCACACACACACACACACACACACACACACACACACACACACACACAGTCCTATGTATTCCTGGCTGGCCTTGAAGCCCCTAGGTGACTAAGAATGACCTTAAACTTCTCATCCTTCTGTCTTCATTTACTGAGTGCTAAGACTGCAGGCGTATGCTACCACACTTAGGTGCTAGGGATTGAATCCAGGGTCTCACATTTCCTCAGCAAGTACACCCACCAACTACATTTCCCAGCCCTTTAAGCCTAGGTATTTAAAGAACATTTAGCTAATACCCAAATATTCTTTATTTATAAGGTTTCTCTTCACATTACTTCACAGGAAGAATTAAGATGGAGGTAAAATAAATCATAAATAAAGACTGTGAGCAAAGAAAAATTCTGAAAAGAAACAGCGAAGTGCTGCTCAGAATTGCCTCTTTCTGACACTGACACAAAATCATTCTTTTTAATTTTTTTCCTAATAATTTATTTAATTTTATTTTATGTGTTGTTATGAGGGTGTCAGACCATCTGGAACTGGAGTTACAGTTAGTTGTGAGCTTCCAGGTGGGTGCTGGGAGTTGAACCCTAGTACTTTGGAAGAGCAGACAGTGCTCTTAACCACTGAGCTATCTTTCCAACCCCACAAAATCATTCATTCTTAAAATATTTATTTACAGCCTTGGGCTTGGTGGTGCACACCTTTAATCCCAGCACTCAGGAGGCAGAGGCAGGTGATCTCTGTGAGTTCGAGGCCAGGCTGGTCTATAAAGTGTTCCAGGACAGCCAAGGATACACAGAGAAACTCTGTCTCAAAAAAACCCAAATGTATGTATGTATACATACATTATGTATGTTTATTATTTTAAATTATGTGTTTACATCTGTGTGTGGATATGTGCATCAGAGGCCAGGGGTATTGGATGCCCCTGGGGCTGGAGTTACAGGTCTTGGGAGCCACCTGATGTGGGTGCTGGAAATTGAACTTGGGTCCTCTGGAAAAGCAGGCCATGTTCTTAACCACTAAGGGACCCCCCCCCCACCTCCCTGCACACCCCACCCCGGTGTTTTGAGGCAAGGTTGTTCTTTGTATCTTCTGGCTGTCCTGGGACTAGCTCTATAGACCAACCAGGCTGGCCTTGAACTCACAGAGATCACCTGCTTCCTGAGTGCTGGGATTGAAGATGTGCATCACCCCCAACTCTCACTTTAAGGAAAGCCATCAAGCATGCACTCTAGGCAGGAGCATGTTTGGAGCTGATTTAGCATCTAATATCCAGAATGCTAGCTGAGAAGTCCGGCAACTCGGAATAAGATCTATAGGCTTTTCTTCTGCAAACTGCAATAACAGAGATGGCAGTAGCCTTCTACTGGACGAATCAAAAGACCAAACAGTAGCTCATCTTCTTATAGACATTATGAACTCAAGACAATATTCAAATGCAGAATTTTCTTTTAAAAATTACTTCTGAAAAATTCTAGAATCCATTATAACTATCAGGGGCTCTTTGACCTAAACATTCCCTGAATCTAGTCATCAATGAATACTTCCCAGGCTGGCAAGATAACTCTGGGTAAAGGCACTTGCTGCCAAACCTAAGGACTTTCACCCGAGCTTGGTTTCCAGGACCCACATTCGAATCCCTCACATGTGCCATGCCATGCGTGTGCCCATGTTCATGTACACACAGCCACACACGCATAATACATATAAAAGTTAAATTTATTTTTTCTACAAAACACCTATAGTTTTTGGGCACTTCAAGAGGGGAAGCCTAAGAAGTTGTGGAACACACAAAAGAAAGAAAGAGAGAGAGAGTGAGTGAGAGAGAGAGAGAGAGAAAGAAAGAAAGAAAGAAAGAAAGAAAGAAAGAAAGAAAGAAAGAAAATCTTATCCAAGGGCTCATCTACATTTCCCCTTATCTAGGCCAAGTATAAACATGTTTCCTCATAAGAACACTTAGGAAAACTCCAACATCATGAGATAAAGTTTCCAAAAGCAGTAGGCTTGGGACATTTGGTTGCTCATTAACGTCCAATAACTAAGGAAGAGCAGCTGCACAGCAGGTCAGCAGAACATATATGTTGTTTTTCCTACTTGACTTCCTATTTGGTAAGTTTCCTTTTTGAACACACAGTGAGCAGAAATTTCACATTTATTAGCTGTATTTTCATTGGCTTCTTTTTCCAAAAGAAAATACACAGTGGGCTGAGACGAAGTTTGGAGTTAGGGCATTCTCTCTTACCACGGGTGGCACCTTGACTGACTAAACCAATTCTCCACACTTAACAGCCAATTAAGAGGATTTTCAGTCACCGCCTAAAACTCGTGTGTACCCTGGAGCATCACCATGGCTCACCTTTTTTGGGTCCATTATAGGATCAGCAGGAAACCTTGAGCTACGGTTCCTCAAAATCAAAGAGCAGACATCAGAAAAACTTCCAATCCAAAGCAAAGCGGGGTGAAACTGTATCACTCTGGACTCAGGGTTCAGCAGGTGGTATCAATAGTCCCAGGCAACCACAGCCCCTGAGAAAAACCTACGCAAACACCCTGCCCCAGTTAAGGGGAGAGATTCCTGCGCACCAACGCAAAGGGCCCCACACACATGCACAGGAAACAAGAAGTAAAAACATCCGAGCAGACTGGAGGCTCTACGACAGCGCAGACACTTCCTGCCAAACGGAATTAAGCCAGCCCATACCTTAAACGCTTTAAAACATGAACAGCTAGGTCTTGTTCTCAAGTGCCTGGCTGTAAAATGTCACCCGTGGGCGAATCAGCAGTGACTTGTACGGGTTCCCCGGGAGAAGCACGTTGAATCTAACCACCTGCTGGAGGTTAACCCCTTTCGGCTGACGCGCTGAATTTAGCTCGGTGCTTGCTAACACCTGAGTAGGATTCCTGTTCTCGGGCCTACTCTGGAGTCTGAGTGGAGAGGCGGTTTCTACAGAGAAGCGGTGATCTCTGCCCAAGGCACCGGACGCAACTTTGTAGAAAGGGGCCAGGAGGTCACCAGCGTGGGGCCCACTCTTCTCTTCCTGCCCAGGCCCAGCGGGTATGCCTGTCCCTCAGTGCCTCAGCAAGTTGTTCTGCCCAGGCAGCTGTTTCTTCCTCAGAAACCAGCCTTGTTCCTTCTCTCAGGGTTTGGTTTGGGCTCCTGCTCTTCATTTTCTCTCTCACTAACTTTAGTACGAGGTCTTTTGAAGAAATACTTAAAAACGAAACAGGAAAAGCACCCTTCCCGGAACCTTTCTGTGCTGGCTACAAGCTAAGATAACAACCACACAGTCCCCCAATTCTGCCTCAGATCCAAACTAAAGAGGTTGGCTCATTCGGTTAAGTGTGTCTGGCAATTTTTTTTTTTTCGGCTGGAATCTTCTTCTGTGTGCAAGCAATACAGAAACGTTCATGGTGTGATGGAAGAGAACAGAGGAAGGCTGAGGGGAGAAAACGGAATTCGGACAGTCTCCACTAGCCATTCTGGAAACCCCAAACTGTGACAGGTCCACGCCACCCTCACTCACCTTCGGTGTGTTATTCCTCCTCCATAAGTCCAGCTAGGCAGTCCAGGTTGGCTGCTTGGTGACCCAGATTCAAAAGCTGCAGAGCAAACAAACGAAAGAGGAGTGAACGGCTGCGGCGGTGGTGTTCCAGAAGGCTGGGTGTCGCTTACCAGCTTCATAAATAATGAAGGATTGATAAATAATCCATTGCAAAGAAAGGACCCTCCTTATTGTCACTTCATATTTCCTAGCATCTTAGATCCATGGTTCCAGACATAAGCTGGATAAATTAAGTGAGGCTTTAATTTTGTTTACAGTTACATTTTTTTTTTTTTTACTATTTGTGTGTGTGTGTGTGTGTGTGTGTGTGTGTGTGTGTGTGTGTCTCAGAGATCCACCTGCCTCTGCCTCCTGAGTGCTTGGATCAAAGGCGTGCACCACCACCATCCAGCATTCTGTTTTTCTTGAGACAGACTCTCGAAGGGCTGGCCTGGATCTCTTTGTGTAGCCCAGGCTAGTTTTCAAACTTGACCACAGCCCTGCTATGTTGGCTCACTGAGTGCCTGCCACGCCCAGCTTCATCACATGATGTGAAGCATTTTTTTTCCCCTGCACACTTTGAAACACAATTCAAAGTAAGATGTGTTTAAAACTACTTTTTACTGTGAAAACATTTAAAACATTTAAATATTTCAATCCCTCTTATGTAGATACACACACACACACACACACACACACACGCTCACACACAGTTGCTAGGGTTCAAATGCAGAGCCTTGTTGCACACAAGGCAAGTACTACAGTATGAGCTGCTTGAGTACTGTCCCCCTTTCCTGTTAAACACGAGCACCCCCAGACTGTGTACTAAGTATCAGCAGTAAACAGTAAACCCACCCACCCTTTTTTTTTTGTAATCAGATCAACACTGCTTTCCATGCGTGACTATACCACAGTGAGAACTGTGCACCAAACACAGAAATGTACGTACAGTACTTTGAAAACATAGTTTGCGGTTGGGTATATCGTCTAATGGTGCTGTGCTTGCTAGCACACACAGGGCCCCAGGTTTAATTCCTCCGAGGCACATACACATAAGGTTAGTGCAACACAAGCTTTCAAAACAGCATTCCACACATATGCCACGTGATCTATATGTCGAAACATTGTGTGCACATTCTCTATTTTCAGAATTAATTTTAAAAGAAGATTTAATATTTATTTTTCCAGGACAGCCAGGGATATATAAAGAGACCCTGTCTCTCAAACAACAACAGCCAAGATTTTCTTCTTTTATTTCATATTATATGTGTGAGTGTTTTACCTACATTTCTATCTGTGTGCCACATGTGTGCCTCATGCCCACAGAGGCTGGAAAAGGGGATCAGATCCCTGCAACTGGAGCCACAGAAAACTGTGAGCCACTGTTCAGGTGCTAAGGCTTTGTCATTGTTGCTATATATATATTTTTTTAATATTTTAGATTTTTATGTTTTAGCTTTTGCATATGAATGCTTTGCCCGCACATATGTGTGTGCCACATGCATGTTCACAGAACTCAGAAGACGGCATTGGATCTGCTAGAACTGGAGTTACAGATGATTGTAAGCTACCATCTGGGGACCGAACACGGAAACAGGGTCCTCCGCAACCCCTGAGCCATCCCTCCGGACCCTCTACCTTGGGTTTTGTCTCTCTCACTGACCCGTGGCCCATCAATTGGACTGGACTGGCTGCCCCCTCAGCCCTAGGGATCTTGTTTGTATGTTTCTTTTCTCTCTTTCTTTTTTTCTATTGGTCCTGGGTATTAAACCCTGCTTATGAGACAGACACTTTACCAAATGAACCACCAAACCTCTGGAACTTTTTTTTTTTTCATCATGCACTCAGTTTCTCTTGTCCTTTGGCCTCTTTTGGGGTACATTTCCCAGAAGTCTCCCTTCTTTCTCATATCCTCTGTTTTTTTCTGCCTTTCACTCTTTCTTTCCTTCACTCATTTCTTCCCTTGAGTGGTCACAACCAGGAAAAAATTCCCTGAATGGGACCAAAATCTTAAGCAGTCTGTCTCTACCTTTTAAAGGGAGGATAACTCAGGCCAAACGAATGTGGACAGACTTGGCTATTATTAGCTGGGTTTTTTTTTTAGTCACAGTTATATCATCCCTTAGTTTCCTGTCCACGTTCCAAGAGCATCACATTTTAAAGTGTGTGTGTGTGTGTGTGTGTGTGTGTGTGTGTGCACCTTGGAACATTTATGAGGGTCAGAGGTCAACTTGTGGCATTAAAACTCTCCACCATGTGAGTGGAGAGTCAAACTTAGATTGACAAACTTAGATTGACAGGCTTGGCAGAAAGGTGGGTGAAATCACTTTCACCCACATAGCAGTCTCACTGGCCTCCAATTGTATGTGTGCTTGTAAGTGTTTGTATGTGTGCTTGCACATGCATGTACAGTTATTGTTCTCTTCTGCTCCCTACCTTATTTTTTGAGACAGGCTTTTCACAGAACATGGACTCCTTGATTAGAAAGACTAGCTGGCCAGTGAGCTCAGGCTACCGCCCTGTCTATCTCCCCAGAGTGTAGCTGGGTGCCATCATGTCTGGCTCCCTGAGCCAACTATGAATGTTACCCACGTCACAGCACACAGAGACCATCCCAAGAACCTATGTCAAATGTGAAAATATTTCCTAGAGCCAGAAGAATTGCTTTCATCCTTAGATAAAATCCTCTGCACACGAGTGCGTGCTCCCACGTGTGTGCGCACACGCACACACACACACACACACACACACATTTATATCCCATTTACTCCAAGTTTGGAAAGATTTAAAGAGAAATGAGTCCAGCAAATACCCTCTGCTCCCAGAGTAGCTATATTACAAAGCACGACTGTTCTTAACGTGCTCATGTTAACTTGCTTGGGTTTGTGGCACCCCTCTTCCCAGAGCCCACAGGTCTCCTGGAATTCTAGTTAGGTAGGGTAGGCCAGGCTGGCCAGGTCTCCCCCTCCCAACCCCTGTTTGATTCAAAGGGAGGGTGGGCATTCTGTGCTGCCTTGGAACCCACGGGAGTCCATGTTCGCTGACCTGGATACTCGAACTGAAAACCATTCAGGAGCCATGGCTGGGAAGACTCACCCGTAGGGATGGTTGTTGACATTGCCAGAGATCAGTTGTGTCTATTGCCTGGGCTCAGCAGCTCAGCCAGTGTTTATTGTGACATCAGAATACTTCACATTAGTAAACAAAGCCGAGGGCCGAGAGGGAGAGAGTGGCTGAGTGGGAGGTGGAGATGAATGCTGATGTCTTCCTGTGTTTGAAGAAGTGTTTGGCCCTAGGATAAAGAGCAGTGCCTCTTGCAGGTGGAATGATCAGGACATGTCATGACTGACTGCAGTCTTCTACAGAGCTCTGCCAAGTGTCATAAACAAAGAAAGCATTCTCCTAAGCATAATGGTGTGTGTGTGTGTGTGTGTGTGTGTGTGTGTGTGTGTGTGTACGTATTTTGGGAATCAAACCCAAGCCCTCATCCAGTACAGAAAGCCCTTTACCAACTAAGCTATTCACTTAGCTCTGTTTTAGACATTTCTACTTTACATGGCAGTCCTCTGGGCTGGAGAGCCGGCTCAGACCACAGGCTGCTCTTTCCAGAGGACCCAGGCTTTCCCAGCACCCACATGGTGACTCACAATTGTCTGTAACTCCAGTTCCAGGGGCTCTGATGCCCACTGCTGGCCTCTGCAGGCACCAGGCATGAAAGTAGCACACAGACATACATGCAGGCAAAACACCCTATCACATTTAAAAAAAAAAAAAAAAAAAGTCCCTTGTTCTTTGAGAGTGACTTATCCAGTTGGAAATCATTGTTTCCCGTTTCTCATTTACTAACACATTTATTGAATTTATATTTAGTCGTTACTGTGTCTCATCGTAGGAAATTAAGACCCAGAGATCTCAGGCTACGTTCTCAAAGTCAAAATTTGGTGACTTGATCAATGGATACCATCTGACTAAAATTATAGTGTTTAAACAAAATTTAAATGTATTTTATTCATGTGTGTGCGATTGTATGTATGTTCGTGTGTGTGTGTCTGTGCATACATGATATTCATGCATGATTTGCATGTAGAGGACGACATTGGATTGCCTAGAACTGCCATTACAGCTGGTTTGAAGCTGCCATGTGGGCACTGGGAACCAAGCACAGCCTGTGGAAGAGCAACCAGTGCTCTTAACCTCTAAGCCATCTCTCCAGCCCAAGGCCGTGTTTGTATTTTGTTTGCTTTGAGTAGTTTGTAGAACTCTTTATTATTTGGGACTATAGAGATGGCTCAGCAGCTGAGTGCTTGCTGCTCTATCAGAGGATCTGAGTTCAGATCCTGCAACCCACACTGGGCATCTCATAGCCATCTCCAAGGGGGCCAACACTTCTGTTGCTGTTTTGAGACAAGAAGTTGGAGAGCTCCTGAAACAAGGATTGGATTGGCTTCAAGGAACTCAACGACTCTAACCAGCAGGAAATAGCTGAAAGAACTGTGCCCCTCTCCCACTAACCCTTTCTCTCTCCTACCTGGTGTTGGGGTGTTGGAAGGGATTGGGGTAGAAGAGGGAGAAAGATATAAAAAATGTAAATAAAAGAGATTTTAAAAAAGTAGGAGAACAGTCTGTACCATTACGCCTGGCATTTTCTTACTGCTATCTCTTTGCATTTTCATGGGAGTGTGGCTTTCCTTTCCGCCCTGGACTTTAGGAATGAAAGTCTTAGGAGTTAGACTCATATTCACAATAGAGATTTTGGTTAGCTTTGCTTTGCCCCAGCTTTCCAACTATGTAACTTCATTGATGGTGGCCTTACAGTGTCTACAGGCTCTTCAAGGTCTTCAGTGGGTGGAGTCCAGTCGTCTTCCCCATCAGCAGAGACAGACTTAAGAATCTCACCTCTAACCAGGAATGTCTTGGAAGTGTACCTTCTAGCATGAGGTCACAAAAGGCATCCTAGACTCTGCTCTCTGGAACTACCCACTCTAGGGAAGCCATCTCTGTGGTGTGAGGACATCACAGCACTATACAGAGATCTGCATGATGAGGAAGCACAGCTTGCCAGCTCTGTGGGTGGGTCCTCCTAAAGTTGAATCCTCCTCCTCCTCCCATACAACCCTTCGGAAAACCGAATCTCCTTGTAAGGGCGTGAGAGACCAGAGTCAGAACTTCTCAGACTTACACACATCAGAATTCTAGATCTATAGGAACTGTGTGAGGCAAGGTTCGGTTGAGAAGTGAGCTTGCATAGCATTCACGGTGCCCTGGGTTTGATGCCCAGAACCACAAACTTGAGGTGGTGACACGTGCTTGTAATCCCAGGAACTTGGGAAATGGAGGTAGGAGCCTCAGAGAAGTTCAAAATCACCCTCGGCCACACAGCGAGTTTGGAGCTAGCCTAGGCTCCACACCGCCTTGTTTCAAAACACGAAAGGTGCAAGATGATGTTAATTGTCACATAAAGCCAATAATCCAAGGGTAATCCACCACATCACAGCCACTACTGTACTTCGTTGGTTACAAATGTCTAACGGTACACAAAGGACCAGCAGAAAATGTGGGTCAACTGGCATCTTCCTAACAAGGCAGCCCCAAGGGCAAGTGGTCAGAGTGGTCAGGAAGTTAGCCTTCACATCCTCATTGTTGGGCAGCTTCTCTCGTCGGGGCAGTGGTTGTGGCTTAATATTCCAGCTCTGGTGCAGCCATGTCTCACTTGTGGTTAACCACGGGCTGCATAGATTATGACGGTTCAGTGAGGGTTAGTTTACCCAATCACGCCACCTGCAGCTTTATTTGTTCCCTTTCTATTATTTATTCTTATTAAAAATCCAGGAAATGGGCCTAGAAGTGATGGTGCCTGCTTTTAATCCTAGCACTCGGGAGGCAGACACAAGTGGATCTCTGAGTTCTAGGCCAGCCTGGTCTATGAAACAAGTTCCAGGACAGCCAGGGCCACACAGAGAAAAACTGTCTCTAAAAATCAAACAAACAAACAAACAAACAAACATCCAGGAAATTGGATCTGTTGATTCTCAAACTTCCTTCTGGACTAGGAAGACAGTGATGCAATTTCTCTCATTCTCTTTCTCGCTCCATTTCTCTTCCTCTGTTTTGAGACAGGGTTTCTCTATGTAGCCCTCCCTTGGCTGTCCTGAGAACTTACTCAGTAGATCAGGTTGGCCTCAAACTCAGAGATCTGCCTGCCTCTGCCACTCGAACATTGGAAGGAAGGTGTGCGCTACCACCACCCAGCTTTCCCCTTTTCTGAGACGAGGTCTCACTCAGCAGCCCTAGCTTGCCTGGACTCATTAGCACCCCAAGCTGACGTACAACTCACAGCACTTTTCCTCTCAAATGTGAGGGCCACAAGCAGACGGCGTGGTAGCTGCCTTGTACTTTCAGAAACATCTCAGACAAGCAAGATGGCTCAGAGTGTAAAGGCATTTGTCACCAACATGAGGACCTACCTGAGTTTTTTGTTTTTAATTTATTTAATTTTTGTGTGTGTGTGCATTGGTGTAAGGGTGTCAGATCCATTGGATGTGGAGTTACGAACTATGAACTGTCATGTCAGTGCTGGGAATTGAACCCGGGTCCTCTGGAAGAGCAGACAGTGCTCTTAACCAGTGAGCCATCTCTCCAGCCCCCAGGACCTGAGTTTAAGCCCAGAATCCATGTGGTAGAAGGACAAAAGTAACTCCCACAAGTTGCTCTCAGACTTCCAGCTTGTGCTATAGCACACACGTACACACACACACACACACACACACACACACACCTGTAAATAAATCAGTATCTCCATGATTTAACTTGGCCAGGAGTTTAGGAGACAAATCCCCGAATAACTGCTTACGGTTGTCATAAACACTGTATGCAGATGTTAAAATCTCAATAGCTCACTGGGCAGGGTGCACAACTTTAATCCCAGTGAGTCAGATGTAGGATCTGTGAGTTCCAAGACAGCCAGGACTACAGAGAGAGACCTTGTCTCAAAAACAAACAAAAATCTAAATAGCTCAAGGCATCACGGTACTGTGAGGTAGTTGATTAATATTATGAAAACCCAAGCCAAAATTTTTTTTTTCCTTTTGGGTTTTTCGAGACAGGGTTACTCTGCATAGCCTTGGCTGTCCTGGACTTGCTTTGTAGACTGGCTGGCCCCAACAGAGATCCACTTGCCCCTGCCTCCCTGAGTGCTGGGATGAAAGGCATGTGCCACTACACCTGGGTCTAAATCAACCTTTTAATCACCAAAATAATCTCCTAACAGCTCTCAGAAACTCTTTCTAAATGTATCTTTTTTAAATATTATACAAATACAGATAAGAATTCCTAACAAAGTTTTGTCTACAGAGACCAAATTTCTGGACTGTGGAGACTGGAATGTGGCGGTGCAAAGGTTAGTTACCTTATCTTGGCCTAGTGAAACAGCCATTCATTGCCCACCTCTCTGTCTGAACTAAGATCCTGTGACTAACAGGAAAAAAAAAAAAAAAACTTCTAGAAATCTATTAACAGAGCCTTAGCTTCTATCAACCTAGAAGCTAAGAGTATGTCATCAGAGAGCATCTTGGGCCTACAGAAAAGCTTCCCTTATCTTGCAGTACTTGCCTCTCTGATGTAGCCACTAATGTATTTTAAACTTGCCTTAACTTATTTCTCTGTTGTGTAAAACTTCACAAAGTGACTTTCACACTGGAACATGGAAGTTGGGGTAACCTAAGTCTGTGTTCCCAGGCTTTGGCCACTCAAATGTCTTCAGAATAAACTATGCCTTGTTCCCTTTGAGATGAGAGCTGTCAGTTTGTTTTGTTTGTCTTTTACATCAATACATCACTCACTGTCCTTTTAGTGTCCCAACATCTTCGTGAACAGGGCCCATAAAGGATTCCAGGGCTCCTTTCTCAGCATGAAGAAACCTCCAAGATGGCAGCTATTGCCTGTGGCGCTCAACTTATAATGACTGAGGCACAGCCTGTCCTCTGGAAGCTTCAGTCTTCTGAGGACAGCTTTCAGGCACCCAGGGCATCTGCAGGTGGGAAAGAGTTATTTGAACAAGAACACACAGTGGTCGGCGAGTGTCTCAGGACACAGGGACATGCCTATGTTCGTGCGTGAAGTTAGCATCCCTCTATACACATCTTATACTAGAAACAACTGGTTCTCAAACCTGTACTCTTTGCCAGGCAGTGGTGGTACATGCCTTTAACCCCAGCACTCCGGAGGCAGAGGCAGGTGGATCTCTGTGAGTTTGAGGCCAGCCTGCTCTACAGAGCAAGTTCCAGGACAGCCAAAGCTACACAGAGAAACCCTGTCTGGGGGCTGGGGATGGTGATGAGAAAAACTAAAACCAAAAAAACCAAACCTGTATTCCCCTTTTCTTCCTCTCAGAGGATGGGTGATAAGTGACAAGAAGGTTAAATTTAGACTTTGGAGTTTTGTTTTTTCTCAGATCAGTCCCTACAAAAGTGCAGATCTTGCCTCCTGCTCTTTGATGCCACCTTCCGGATTTGTCTCCTCGTGGCCAAGAGGGGAACAGTGAGCTTCATGACCTCCAGCGAGGCAGCAGTTGCTGTCAGAACCGGCTAGGAGGAAACCTGACATGAGCTGTGGGTACTACAGATGGAGTGTTTTGCTCTTGGACACTACATGGTTTTATTGTACGGCCCTGGCTGGCTGCATTGCTGTGATCCTCCTGCCTCTGCTTCTCAAGTGCTGGCTTTATGCACATGTGTCTCTCTGCCTGTTTTAGCTTTTTCTTCTTGGTTCTTAATCTGGGAGATGAGCTGTACGTTTCAGAAAGATGTGTGTGTCGCTGATACTGTAAGGGTTTGGGATGAATGAATAAAAAAGCTTTTTATCCAATTGTGCCAGAGTCATACTCTTGTTGGCATTTACTCCAGAAGGCAGTAAAAACTCTCGTTCAATTATATCTCCTTTCAAGATACTTTCATTACACGACCAAAAAGCCTTCCTTTTTAAATGAAGTTTAAGCACAAAAATACGTTATTAGTTTTCTCAATGTTGTTTCTTTTCTTTTCCTTCCCCCCACCCTACCCCAAGACATGGTTTCTCTGTGTAGCCTTGGCTGTCCTGGACTAGCTTTGTAGACCAGGCTAGCCTCGAACTCACAGAGATCCGTGTAGGCATACTTAAAAAAACAAAAACAAAAACAAAAAAACCACTTTTATTTACATTTCTTATATCTTTTTCTCCCTACTCCACCCCAATCCCTTCCCATACCCCAACAATTGGTAGGAGAAAGGGTTAGTGGGAGAGGGGGTGGAGTTCTCTCAGCTGCTTCCTGCTGGTTAGGGTGGTCAGGTTTCCTGGAGCCAGTCCAATCCTCATTTCAGGTGATCTCCAACTTCTCTCATAACAGCAACCAGGAGCAGCAAGGGGAAAGTGGGAGCAGCCTGGCTCTTTCTCTTCTCTCCACACTCTCTGGGCTCCGGCATTTATTCTCTCTCTGGAGTCCTCAGATTTAAACTCTCTGCAGCTGGCAAAGAGTCTCTCTTAGAGCCCAGAGGAAGCAAATAGACCATCTGTGGACCATATGAATCAGCCTTACACCCTACACCTGGGACCAAAACAAAATTATGTTTCTATCCACAATAGATCCATCCGCCTCTGCCTCCCTGAGTGCTGGAACCACAGGCATGCATCACTTTGCCCAGCCCCAGTGTTGTTTCTAAAGCTTGAATAGTGTCTTTAAAAATAAGTATTGCTATGGCTGGGTGTGGTGACATATGCCTTTAATCCCAGCACTCCGGAGGCTGAGGCAGGTAGGTCTCTGTGAGTTCAAAGGCCAGCCTGGTCTACAAAATGAGTCTAGGACAGCCAAGGCTACACAGAGAAACCCTGTCTTGAAAAACCAAAAAAGAAAAAAAACATATACTTAGACATTACATATACTCTTGCTTAGGGCAGTAAAATTTAGAAGACAGTGTGCCCTTAAAGAATCTTTAATGTACTTTTATAAACAATTATTTCTCCCTTAAGGCAAGGCTGTTGTGCCTGTCCTTTTGCAGGAACACTGGGAATCCAAACTCGTCTTCATGCTTCAGCAGCAAGCGGTTCCTGAGTGAGCCAACCTCCACAAGCCCTTGAACTGAGTTATGACTGCTTACTAACAGCTCGCACGGCTGCCTTCTTTCTGCTTTTGCTCTACATTTACCCAGCACTTGCTAACTCCGGTGCCCGAAACTCCTGTGCCATCAGATGAGGTCAAAATAAGCGTCAAATTGTCCAGGACGGTGCCTGGCTGACTATACGTCCTCCACAAATCAATAAATGTTAGCAGGCCTACTCATACCACAGCTATGTGTAAATACAGTAAATGGGAACGGAACCTAATGGCAGTGTGAGGTATGTAGCCTACAGGACAACCTTGTCGTCATTCCTCAGATATTGGTCACAATCTCTCATTGGTCTGGGATTCACTGATTAGACTAAACTGCCTGGCCAGGGAGCCACAAGGATCCACCTATCTCTGCCTCCACAAAACTGAGATTTCAAGCATCCACCACCCTGGCCAGCCTTCTTCTTCTTCTTTTTTTTTTTTTTTTAAATCAAATGTGGATTTTGGGAATCAAACCCATATCCCCATTCTTGCATACTTTATCCACTGAGCTATGATCCCACCCCATAGTAACCTCATTAAGAACAGACAATCCATGCTTTACAATATGAATTAGACAGTTTGTATTCTAAAACACACACAAATCTGTACCAATTAAATACAATACAGTTGAAAGGGAATATAAATTACAGTTTTTCTTTTTGTTTTAAACAGATGATAGTAAAATACTACAGTCAGCTCACTATACACACAAAACAGCAGCTTTTCAATAAAATCTCCCATATCTCCCTCATCGATGCTAAGAACTTTAAAAAAAAAGTACAGCAGGCTGCACACATGCTCTCTCTCTCTCACAACACACGTGTAGCTGTACATAGAGGTCCATTGTACAGGCATCTACATAGTAAGTACACAAAACAATTTTGTAAAAATTTCCACACGCAATCCTACAACGTCTCTGCTCGCAGGGGACTTTGAAAACAAACAAACAAACGACAACAGAGCAAGTTCATGTTCAATCCCCTCTAAACAAGGTGACGAGCAAACCTGCGAACTCGAGAGCCCTGTCCAGCTCTTCCTCGTCACCCAGAATCAAGCCAAACGGCAAACAAAACCACACCACAATGAAATCTACCAACCTGAAACAAAATTGAAGAAGAAGCCCCAAATCAAGACCCCCCCCCCAAGGGACCCCTCCCCAACTCTTGATACATCCTTGTGTTTGCTTATAGTAATACTGCCCTGGGAATTCTACCTGCTTGGATGCAGCTGAATGGGCATAAGGGAAATGCTGGGGTGGAGTAGGAGCCCCAGCCATTGTCTGTGGTCAAGATCAAGTCAGAAGGTTTGAGGCTAGGTGGAAGACCAAAGGCTACAGCTGTGAGAGTTCTCAGAGTGCTTAGGAAACGGGATGGGGCAGCACGTGGCTTGGTAGCCAAGGGAACTATGGCACCAGACTGGGACCGAGATTACATATTCACACAAAACAAGAGTGGACAGCAAAAACTCATAGTTCATTCTCGTAGAAGTTCTTTGGTTATAAAGAACAGAGCCTGCAACCTTTTCCATATAGAGGGACTTAGAACCTAATTCTTATATAGTAAAATATGTTTCTCGACTGTTCGTGTCAAAGCAGTCATCCAGGTCGCTTTGTAACAAAGTCCAGTACCTTGTGATTTTCGACAAATCACTCATCTGCATTTTAGTGTGCAGATATGTCTCTGAACAGACATACCACAGATAAACACAATTCATATACATAATATATATTATTTATAAAAAACAACAACGACAAATCAGAGCACTGACTCCAGAGTCTGCAGTAAGAACTGATTAAAAATGTACAAGAATAAAGTTTGAGTCTGTGGAGGTCTTTACACAGTGGGGTCATATAGGAAGTGCAGACAAAAATACTGCCACGTAGGTAAGCGAAGAGTTCGATTCTCTTCTGGAAAGAGCAGGGGCTGTGATTCACCGTGGAACAAAGTGCTGTCTCCCCCACTGGGGAGGGGAAGTCCAGGGCTCCCCTGTGCTGGTCTGAGGTTGAGCTGGGTTACAGCTCTCTGGAGACGGAGCATACCCAGTGAGCAAAGCTGCCGAGCTGCGGTCTGCAGATGCGTAGCTGTCTCTTACCGAGCGGCCGTGACTTCCTGGAACACAGAGGTTGGTGAGTCCAAGCCCCTCATCCCCCCACTTCCCTGCCCCCACACAGGGCCCACCTTCCAAGGGGCTTTCTGAAGGGTTAGACCAGGCTGAACTTATTATGGGATCTCAGAAAATGGGGGAAGCTCCTGTGGGAAGAAGCCCAGGTTCTGATTAAAAAAAAAAAAAAAAAAAAAAAAAAAAAATTAGAGAAAAAAAGTTCCCCAATTGACTTTTGGTTTCCTTTCATACCCCTTTCTACTTGGATTGAACCTAGACCTCATGCCCGCTAGGCAAAACTGTACGACTGAGCTACATTCTTAGCCCTTCAAGCAGCTGTTACTGTGTATGGGTATGTGTGCTGTATGTGTGTATACACATGTGTATTTCATGTGCCTGTGCATGAGAAAGCCAGAAGAGGACATTGAGTGTCCTGCTCTATCACACTTTGATTTGTAAGACCTGAGACAGGTGAACTTGAAGCTCACCAAGACAGGCCAGCTGGCCCGAAAAGTCCAGGATCCTCCTGTCCTGAACCCTGAACACCTGGATCACAGACCTACTCAGCCACGCCTGGCCTTTGTACAGGTGCTAGGGATTCAAACGCCAAAAGTCAGTGTTCCCAGCTGCCGGCATTCTTACATGGGGCCTTTTTCTGACTTTCCCCACCCAGGTAGGAGGCTTCTAGATTGTAATCTAGCACTCTGGAGGGCGAAGCGGATCTGTGAACTCCAGGGCTTCAGGCCAGTCTCAGCCGCACAGAGTCTCAGTGCACTGAGGCTTGCTTCAAAAGGCACTGGACAGTGACAGTGTCTCGGCAGAACTGGGAGCGGCAGCATGGGTGTGGCTGCCGTCACCACACCGGTGCCCCTTTCCTAGCTGGGAAACTGTTTTGCCGAGCCCCGACGCTCCTGTAATTTACATAGGTGCGGGTCTAAAAAGGAAACGTCAGTGGGAAGAAATGGCAATTCTTGGGACCAGAATGCTTAGAAGTTGAAAATTTAGCTACATAACTAGCTTTTCCTTAAGGAAGCACATTTTCTTCCAGTGTGAAAATTAAACAACAATGTAAACCATCCAAACTCAAGGTCCAATGGTTTTCTGCTTATCTCCACGTCAGGCTCTCACTATGTAGCTCTGGCTGTCTTGGAATTCCCTAATGTAGACCAGGCTGGTCTCGAACTCATTAGAGATCCACCTGTCTGCCCCTGCCTCCTGAGTGCTGGGATTAAGGGCAGCGGGGCACCAATTTTTAAAAGCTCAATTCCATTCTGAAAATTTTGTGTTTCTCACAGTTATTGATGTTTTGTGGTGCCAGGGGCACAACCCAAAGACTTGAACATGCTAGGTAAATACTCTACCCCCGAGCTATACAAATCCAGCCAGCTGTTCTTTCTGCGTGTGTATACCCACCTGTGAATGGCACTAGAAAGGTGGGAGTCACGAGAGCTTTCCTCTATCCCTACCCTCTACCTTATTTTGCTTGGTTGTTTTGAGACAGGGTCTTATTATGTAGGCCTGGCTGTCCTGGAACTCCATATGTAGATCAGGTTGGCCTTGAATTTACAGGGTTCTACATGCTCTGCCCGAGTACTGATACTAATGGCATGCCCTAACACACATAGCTGGCCACTTTAATTTTTGAGACAGGCAACTCAGATGTTTCTTTTCTTTCTTTTTTTTTTTTGGTTTTTTGAGACGAGATTTCTTTGTGTAACAGAGTCCTGGCAGCCCTGGAGCTCACTCTGTAAACCAGGCTGGCCTTGAACTCAGAGATCTGCCTGCCTCTGCCTCCCTAGTGCTGGGATTAAAGGCCTGTGTGCCACCATGCTGGGCAAGCGTTTTTTCTAAACTGGTCAGCCATCAAACCCCCATCACCTGTCTCTCTGCCGAGGACTGGAGCTACAGAAACAAACCACTAAGCTTGGCTTTTATGTGGGTGCTGTAGACCTGAACTCAGGTTCTTGTGATAAAAACTAATGGTGACTCCGATAACCACAGGAATCAACAGATCTGATGGAATACGGCAGATGCTAGCAGACTGCTCTGAGTTAGCCAATAAGCAAACACCGGAGGGAGCAAACATGAAGATGATCTGCTCCTCATCCACCTGCCTGACACTGACCCATCCCAACCCAACAGCAGCAAACCCAACAACTATAGCTCTGCTTTGATTCCCAAAGCAGAGCCATTCTCCTGCAGCGGGTGAGTGGGGCAGTTGTAAGCTTGAAGCAGAGCCCTCTCACCAATCAGAAACATTGGATGAAGCTCTCCTGCAAATCTCACCGTGATGAGAAGCCTCCAGTAAGCTGTGCTCAACGAGAATGTGAAACCCAGTGGGGCTACCTCTGGGAATGATTACCTGGTCATTCTCTCTCTTGGAATGCAGCTGGCCAGCATCTGGGGCTCCTTCGGGGACACTATTATGGTCTTTTTCATTTGTTAGATCCCTCCTACCGGAGGGGTCTGCAACCGAACAATCTGTCAAACCATCAAAGTCTTTGCCATCGGACACGCCCATGAACTCTGTGAAGGAATGGTCCTCCAAAATGTTTGTAGTGTGTTCCACAGTCACCTCTCCTGGGCAGAACTCTCTGGCTAGCTGGCCATTTTTGCTGGGGCTTGCACCTAGTTCTGAGCATGAGGCAGTCCTGCAGGGCATTCTGGAATTTTCCTCAGGGAGGCTCTGGGGTGATGGACTCCCCTTGGGTAAGGCACTGTTTCCCTGGAGTGGGGTGGTGATTGTCTTATCCATCCCCAAGCCTCTTTCTACCTCCCTGGGCTCTTGATTTGAAGCTGGTCTGAGGTCAGGCGCAAGGGACGGGCTCGAGTGCTCACTGCACTCGGCCTCCTTTGTCGAGATGGCTAGCTGGTCTGAGCTGTCACTGGAAGGGACCGCCATGTCAGACAGGGTGGCGTTGGAGGCACTGTGGGAGAAGTAGCCACTGGTGAGGCTGCTGGTGGTAGGGCTTCGAGACACTGCTTTCTCCGAGGCTCTGGGGTCTGTCAGGTCCGCTTTAGATATAGACCACTCTCTGTTTTCCAGGCTGGCGTTGTAAACACTGAAGTCAGCAAACTCCACGGGCACGTAAGGCTGTGCACCCATCAGCTTCCTGCTGATGGCTTCCAGCTCATTTTCCTCCTCTTCAGAGTCCTACAGAAATGAAGCCAAAGCCGGCCATTAGCTCCTTATAGCAACTGTCTGAATGAGACACAAACTTCACTCTGCTAGTAAGGGCATTCCCATGTCACGGTCCTTCCTCCCTCGCTCTCCCCCTCCCTTCCTCCCTCCTGTTTGTTTCACGTGGTTCAGCCTGTCTTTGCATTCCTTTGGCAGATGCCTGATCCTCCTCCCTCCACCTTGGAGAGCAGGGAATTATGGGTATGCGTCACCAGACCTAGTCTCTTTCTTAAATCTGGTCAAATCTTGTCATCTATGGCAGTAAGAATCTTATTCTCAGGGACTTGTGCACATTAACCTACAGCTGCCCAGCAGGAATGTGTTTATTTCTTCAGTGTGCACTCAATGCTCGTTGGAAGGCCACCCGCGTCTGGGTTAAGAAAAGGGACTGGACGGAAGGGCCTATGTCAGTGTGACATTCCCCTCTTCTTAGTCAGGGAGTAGAGCAGTGCCTGCCTGAGGCAGAGGAGTGGGCTCCTCTGTTAGGTCTGGCAATCTTCAACCCAGGGAAGCACAGGGTAGAAGGATCCAAGTCATCTGTGAAAGTTTCTGAACTCATCTGAGGACCTTGAAGAGCCCAGGACTTTGCCCTCAGTATTTCACTAAATATTGCAACACTGAAACATGCTAACAATTCACCAACTACCGCTTTCCTGGGTCTGTGGAAGTCAGATAGAGGTCTGGCTAGAAAGCAAGGAATGCAAGAAGAGAACATGAAGAGAATTCTCCAGCTTTAAGTAGCTTTGGAACCTGGCAAAGACTGGTAAATATACAAAAGTGGCCATCAACACAGTCTGCCAGCAAGCAACACATTTACTGTCTTTTAAAAATTCTTTTTATAAATATTTAAAATATGTTATTTATTTTACATATAGGAGTGGTATGTCTGTGGGCAGGTATGCCCGTATACCTCATGAGTGCTGGCTGACTGAGGAGACCAGCAGAGCACACGGAATCCCCTGGAACTGGACTTATGAACTGCCACATGGGCACTGATCTTGGGTCTTCTGAAAGGTCAACCAGTGTCGTTAACTGCTGAACCATCTCTCCAGCCCTGTATTTTATCAATATTCCTAAGGGCATTTAAAAGGCCTTGTTATCTATCTATCTGTCTGTCTGTCTGTCTGTCTATCAAATGTGTTTTTGTGTTTGCACTCACATGCCATAGCACAAGTTTGGAGGTCAGAGGACAACTTGTGGAAGTTGGTTTTCTCTTTCTACAGTGAGTCCCAGGGATCAAACTCAGGCTGTCGGGCTTGACAGCAAGCACCTCAGCTGTTGAGTCATCTTGCCAGCTTTTTTTTTTTTTTTTTTTTAATATGGGGTAGAAAAATAATTGACACTTGTCTAAAACTTTTTTTTTTTTTTTTTTTTTTTTTGAGATAGGGTTTTTCTGTATAACAGTCCTGGCTGCCCTGGGACTTTGTAGACCAGGTTAGCCTCAAACTCGCAGAGATGTACCTGCCTCTGTCTCCCTGAGTGCTGGGATTAAAGGCGTGTACCATCCCCCAGCTGTAGGCTTCCACTACACCTAGCCTTGTTTAATACTATTAAGCTAATCTCCTACATATCCAAGAACAGGGGGTGTCATACATACATTCTTGCAATCAGGTTTTTGAGACCAGATTTTACTTCGTAGCCAGACTGGCCTAGAACTCACTATGTAGCCCACCCTGGCTTCCTCTTGCCTTCGCCTTCTGAATGCTTCGATTATAGGTGTGTACCACCATGCCCACCAAACAATACTTTTAAGATGCGACTTTCATTGAAGGACTATCCAGCAAGGTTCTCCTGCATTCCTGTTGTTGTCCTGAGGGTTGGGAAGACCCCATGCTGAGTGATAAGGGACCTGGGTCCTTTCTTAGCCTACCCTAGTAAGGTATACTGTTGAATCCTTGTTCTAAGAACAGCCCTGAACTCTCAGAAACCCCAAACATAGCTTCCCCCTCGAATGTCTGTGCAACAACGAGGTGACTGTAGAGATCCAGAAGCCAAACATCTGCCTTCCTTATTAAGGATGCATTAAGGTCGGTATATTGTTTAGACCGTGAAAAGGGAGGTCACCAAAATGTGAAATTCATGGATTTCACCTGTTGAATTTTATAGTGATATTTTCTTTCCTTTCCTTCTATTGATTGATTGATTGATTGATTGATTGATTGTTTTTCAAGACAGGGTTTCTCTGTGTAGCCATGGCTTTCCTGGAACTTGCTCTGGTCTACGGAGTTTCTATGTATAACAGCCCTGGTTGTCCTGGAGCTCTCTTTCCGCCTGCCTCTGCCTCCCGAGGGCTGGGATTAAAGGCGTGCACTACCACTGCCTGGCATAATATTTTCTTTTGTATCTTAGAAATCTTATGAGACATGAGGTAGGCTGGGGATGCAGCTCAGTTGATAGGGTGCTGGCCCAGCCTGAGCTTGAACTCCAGCCCTGCATAAACCAGCTTGGTGGCACACGCCTACACTCAAAGCACTCAGAGGTCTGGAGGTTAGAAGATCAGAAATTAAGGTCATTCCTAAGGATATGGTGAGTCTGAGACAAGCCTGGGCTACATGAGACTCTGGCTCAGAAAAAAGAAAAAAAAATAATGTTCTTCATTGCCACTTCAACTTAAAAATTAATTTTTAAAATTTAAAACATGTAACTGGGAGCCAGAGGTGACACATGTTTAGGGAAAGCAAGGCCCTGAACACAATCCTCAGAACTCTTCCAAATGGGGGCAACGTGAGTATAATTAATTGAAGAAATCACAGATCTTAATTCCTTGGCTGCTAAAAGATAAGTATCAAATATCAATGAAATAATTTTTTAAATTAACAAAACAAAATTTTTGGCAAGGAAGTACTTGCCCTTGTACCTTTTTGGTTTTGGTTCTGTTTTCTTTTGAGACAGGTTCCACAGTGCAGTCCTGGCTGGCCTTGAAGTTGCTAAATAGACCAGGCTGGTCTTGAACTCGCAGAGATAAGCTTGCCTCTACTTCCCCAAGGATGAGATTTAAAGATGAGCACCAATAGGCTCAGCTATTGCCCTTGTAACCTAATTGTTACTTGCTTTTTAAATTATGTAACTCTTTTCTCTCAAAAACAAACAAACCAAAAACCAAAAAAGTAACTTGTTTCTTTCTGTTCCTCTTCCTCCCCTCCTCCTTTCTTTCTTCAGGTAGTAAGGTGTTTACTGCCAAGCCTGAGGACCTGAATTCAATCCCTGGAGCTCACAAGTTAAAGAGCACACCAATTCCTGCAAACTGTCCTCTGACCTCCACATGTATACTGTGGCATGTGTACAACTAAATAAATGTAACACATTTTTATTTTAAAAAGCAGGTGGTTGTAGTTTGAACGAGTTTGTAGTTTGAAAAAAGCTGTGCTGTAGTTTGAATACTTTGGCCTCAGTTGGAACTATTTGGGAAGGACTGGGGTTGTGGTTCTTTGAGGAAATGTGTCAGCAGGAGCCAGCTTTGAGGTTCTTTCTACCTCATGCTTGGGGTAGGAGATGTAAGCTCTTAGTTCCTCCTGCCATATGTCTTATGGATCGTAACTCTCTAAAACTGTAAGCCCAACTAAATGTTTTTCTTTTATAAGTTGCCTTGGTCGTGGTTCTTTATCATAGCAATAGAAAAGTAACTAATACAGGTTGGGAGGGGTGTAGTTCTTGTGGTAAAGCATCCATCAGCATATGCAAGGCACTGAGTATGACTACTAGCATTATGAAAAAAAAAAACCCTAAAAAACAAACCAACAATGCCCCCCCAAATGTAATTGGGATGGGATATTCTTTCCCCGGGGCTGTGGTATTGATAAAAGAACAGAGACTAGACAGACCGTCTCCATCTTCAGCTCTTTCCTGTATTTTTAGATTCTGTATTAATCATATTTAGACTGAAAATGAAATTTCAAGTTTTATAACTTTTTTTTTTTAATTTAAGCTCTCAAAAATAATGTGATTCTCCAAGCCTAAGAGTACCCAATACAATTAGTCACTAAAAAATTACTTGTTGCACAAGGGAAAGCAATTTTGCAAATGAGGATCAGAGGTATGGGACTTTCATCTTTCTAAAATACCGTTTGCTGGATGACATAAACAACCATCAGATTAACGAGCAGAAATGGGTAGAAACATAACAAACTCACTAAGACAAAAATTATTCCTAAAGGATGGCCTGGGGAAGCCTGAAGGAATCCTAGGAGATGAAGTTCACAGAGGAAACAAGCTAAAGGAATAAGGGTAACTTATGCCAGAAAACAGCCAACATCCTCAGTAGGCATTAAATGTTTTCCAACATTTAAAAGATTGAACGTTTCCTGGAGAAATGTCTTCAAGGAGGAGGGGGGGGTAAGGGAGAGTTTTCTGGCTCACAGTGAACATTGGGAGACTTTAGTTAGAATATGCCAAAGCATCATTTACCACCAAATCTTAAAGGACACTGAACAGACTTAGGAGCAACACAGGTCACAGCTTGACAACTCCTGAGGCTCCTCTGTAGTTATCATCTGTGTGACTTGATGTTTCTTTTCCCATTTAACTTACGAAGATGATATTTACCTACAAACAAAACACTCTGATTGAAAAAAGAGGGACTAAAGCCCATTCTCACAGCAGGGACTCTTGGCAGAGTTTCACACAGTGAGTGTGGTTTCTGCCCTCACGCTAGTGAGGCTTCAGGGGGCTGCCAGAAAGGGCCTAGTTCAGGGCTGTGCACCAGGGGCTCCCAGCGCTTCTATGCTGAAGGTCATGGATCTTTGTTTGATACTTTCAGGAGTGTGTGACTTGGGGCGAACTGCTCAATCATTGCAGACCTTTGTTTTCTTAGTGAGAGGAGAACAGAAAGCCTTATGTTGCCTGTGCAAGACCAGAGTAGACCAGTGCAGAACCATATTGTGGACACAGAGGGGTAGGGTTGTCTTTCTCACTGCTATTCTCTCTATCCCACGACTTAAGAAAGGACAGGCTCAAGCAGGGCACAGTGGCGCACACGCCTTTGATCCCAGCAGAGGCAGGCAGATCTCTGTGGGTTCGAGTTCAGCCTGGTCTACAAAGTGAGTCTGGGACTGCCAGGGCTCTTGTTGCACAGAGAAACCTTATCTCAAAAAACAAAAAAACAAAACCAAACCAAACCAAACAAAACACAAAACAAAGAAACAAAAAAACAAAAAGAAGGAGGTTCAAAGCTAGTCACAGTTGGTGTGCACTGGTCACCAGCTATTGGGGAGGTGAAGGCAAGAGGATTTCAAGTCTAGAGTGTGCCTGGGGACACAGTGAGGCCGAACTACACAGTAAGCCTGAGAAAATCAGCAAGAGTTTGTTGCAAAAGAATAATAAAAAAAAGATACTAACAATGAGCAGGGATATGGCTCAGGGGGGGAGAGAGCTTACCGGACACAGCCCTGAGTCCAGTAAAGCCCCTGTACCATGATAAGGGATACAAGTAAAAGGCTGAAAAATGTAACGCTGCCTTTTTGTTTGTTTTTGTTTTTTGTCTTATTTACACAGAATGAGGCATACACCTTATATCTTTTGGAGTGATCAGACATCCAAGCTACAAGGGTAAGCCATTGGCATAAGCCTGGAATCCCATGCTCCAGAGGCTGAAGCAGGAGGATTCCAAGTTCAAGGCCATTTTGGGCTTCATAGTGAGATCCTGTATCAAAAAAAAAACAAAGAAATGAAACAAAACAACAAAAAAAGGGAAGGAAATAGCTCATGTCCATTTATAAGAGGGGAAGTAAAATGAATGGTTCCCAAAGAAAATAAAAAGCCCAGCTCAAACAAGCAAGCCACTTAGATTTTACCAAAACATCCCAGAAAACTGCCAAACAACAGGAGGCAGCGCATGCGCAGGAGCCGTTTCTCTAAGGTCTGCACAGGCTGCTCAAGGCATATGCCAGCAACAAAAGGGTACAATTCAACCCCGCTGAGCATCCATACATGATGCATTTGGCCTCACAGAGTTTAAGACATCTTGGGTCAAGGGAACCGGGTGCCATCCTCCACTCTGCCTGCTGGGACGGCTTTGCTTTAAGCCTTTTAAAGGAAAGCTGGGAAAAGTGACCACGAGCCAAGCTGTGTGAATGGCATGTCTGTGTGCTGGGCAACACCAGAAGGGGCATCTGGTAGTCTCTGGAAGGTATTAGAGCAAAATAAATGGTTTTAATTTTGCGTCTATACAACCTAGGGATGAGAGTCAATTTCATCCAGCGGTCTCTGGCAGGTACCATCTTTCCTATGAGAGGCTATAGCACACGAACAGAACTTGGAGGCAGCAGTGGATAAGGAAGGGTATGCCTTTTCCTCCTTTCTTCTGTTAGGGATGAGGAGCCATGGCTTTACGACCCAGTAGCAGCTCAGCATGCAGATGAGTGTCCTCGGCACCAGCTGAAGACGCCGTTAGTGTTTGCGTAGTTTGTGGCACAGCTAATGGATCTCACACCAAGGTACCCACGTTTAGCGGGGCTTGAGACTGCCCACGCTGCCCAACACAGCAGAGAACATCAACAGCTTCCCCTTGCCTCAAGCATCATCTCAACCCCCCTCCCTCCCCAAGCCTAGGAAGCCACAGGAGAATATAAGCAGAGAAATAAAATGACATGATTCTGCCCAGGCTTCCAAACCTACAGGTTAAAAAAAAAGTCTTAAATTAAGGCATGACTCAAAATCAAAAGTATCAGGGATAATGCTGTTTGAAATATAGTACTTTGTACGTTTCATTTTATTTTACTCATTTGCTTGGAGACAGGAGCTCACTCCATAGCCCAGGCTGGCCTTGAACTTGTGACCTCTGGTGTGAGCAGCCCCTCCCAGCACTCTGAACATGCAGCTTCGGAACCATGCTGGAGAGAACAAGGTTTTGCAGGCAGAATTCTACCTTACTTGTGGTGAGTAACACAGAGGAGCCACTCTAACAGCCAAGCTGAGAACAACCAGGTTGGAATGTATTTTGCCGGGTAGGTATCAAAAGCTACTGGCGCCAGAGGGATGGGGATGAGGACAGATGATGGCGGTGGCGGAGCAGCCACAAACTGCACAGGTATCTTGGTAGCAGCAGCACAAGGATGCTTTCAGACACACCCACAGCTAAGTGCACAGTTACTTACGCCAAGTAAATGTAACTCCTCTAGGTAGATTAACTTCAGAATCTGGGCAATGCGCACAGACACATTAGAGAGATTTTGGTATTAGTTCATCTGACTGAACTTTACAATGACCCTCAAAGGTGCCTCTCCCCCTTTAGCTAAGGAAACCTAAGATGATGTGGAAATGAGTTCAATAAAATAGGAAGAGCACTTAGGAGAAAGAAAAAAAATCACAGGTCAGGTTGCATTCGTGCAGAACAGCATCCCCAAAAGCCACATTTCATTTGTAAAGTCAGGACTCAACCACATGTATCTTCATATCTTGGAAAGCGTTTGGAAGGCAGTCTGGGAAAAGGACTTCCAACCCACCACCAGGCAATAGGACGAAAACATTCCAGAACTTACAATCTTCTTCCCGGGTTTGCTACTGTGCTCTCCTGGCATGCTGCTGCCATTGCTTCCTGGGGGCGCAATGCAGCCAGGGTTATGTGCCTGAGGTGGAGGCATGCTCTGCAAAGGTTAAGACACACAGATGCATCACACACAAGGGACGGTCACAGCCAAAATATCTACTAAGTACATGCATGTTAGAAATGGCAACAACACTTTCATCACGTGTGAGTAGCGCGGCAGCCAATGTTACAGGTCGGAGTTAAATGACTGGTGAAGCTTGACTAGAGGGTACATACACTGTGGCAAGACACATCATTAGTTCTGTAAACAAGGGGATACACGAAGGCCTGTCACGTCTTCAAAATGCACATCCGGCATCTCTTTCCGCCATCGACCAAAAGCCGTCGATGCAGAGAAGGAAAGCCATGGCAGTACAAATCAAAACCTCCTGCCACGGCCCTGCATGCCTGAGAAAGAAGGCTTCTGAGAGTGGGCTCCACAGAGCGACGTGACCCGGGCATGCTCGCATGCAGCGTCCACCACATGGCTGCGAACCACTGCTCCCTGACTGCAGCACCGTTCCTCCCTGTTCAGCTTGGCAAGGAGAAGGCGAACATTTACCTCTTGGCTTAGGAGTGGTCTCGCTTCAAGGGCTATCCTTTTCTTATGCTCCTCTCTTACAGGCATTAGGGGTTTGAAAAACTTTGGTGGCTGAGGAGAGAATGCTTTAAAAGGGCTGACTGTTAAGGCATGAGGATTCTCTGATGGACAACCTGAGGAATACAAAAAGGACAGGAGTTTACAGATAGCAGAGCGTGTTCACGGGCACACAAGAGGCCAGGCCATTTACCCAATGCTGGTCCCCAGCTTAGGGACGCACTGAGAAGTGACTGCCTCCTGACGGTGGCAGCCTCATCGATGGAGGTATACACGGAGGAGGTCAGCTGGAGGCAAGCAGTGGGAGGGAGCAGGGACACTGGGGGCACGCCTCTGAAGGATCTATTTGTCCCTGGTTTCTCCCTCTCCCTTGCTTCTTGAGGTGTGAAGTATTTGCTATCACAGCCCCTTCTTGCAGCAAGCCGACCCTCGATGGAAAACCTTTGAAACTGCGAGTCCAAGTCAGCCTTGGACTCTAATTGTTCTTCAGTAATTAGTGAAGAACACTAATTGCTCTTCATCAGTATGTCACAGCCGTGGCAAGTGACTACCTGCAGCCATGGGAGCATCTGCCACGGCAGCGAGTGTAATATGTGTTCACTTGGTTCAGCATCCAATGGATGACACAGAAGTAGGGGGAAGTTTTAAGCTGGTGAGATGGCTAAGCACGTAAAGGCGCTTGCCAGCAGACCTGACGGCCAGAGTTTAATCCCTGGGACCTCCATGGTGGGAAGAGAGAACTGACTCCCTCGACTTGTCCGTCCTGTGAGCCTGACATGTGAGACACTCACACCTCCAGCTCCCCTCACACTCATGCAGTACAAATGAAATAAATGTAACTACAACACAGTAGAACAAGAGAGACATTCCTTGAGTTGTAGAGAATGGCCAAAGGGTTGGTCACCCAGAAAGAAATGAACAACTTAAACCTCTTTTCTTAAAAATTATTAATAAATTAATTTTTATGCATACAGCTATTTTGTTTACATGTGTGTCTGTGCACATGCATTCCTGATGCCCAGGAAGGCCAGGAAAGGGCGTCAGGGTCCCTGTGGGTGCTTGTAATCAAACAGGTCTCCTGAAACAGAGCGAGTGCTCTTAACCTCCAAGCCATCTTTCAAGCTCCTTAATGCTTTTCGATATCCAGCTTAAGCTAAGTTCAGATTAATGTCTAATAAGAGAAGCGTAATAAGCAAATAAACTTCACTTATTAGACCAATTCCGGCTCAAGCTGACTCCCTACCTTTGAATGCCTAAAATCATTATAATCTTATATATATTATATCATTATATATTAAATCATTATATATTTTGATATTTATCATTGAATGTTATATTTGCAATGTGATTTACATGGCATTTTATCTATCTATCTATCTATCTATCTATCTATCTATCTATCTATCTATCCACCCATTCATCTATCCACATGTGTGTGTGTGTGTATAAATTTTTTTTTCCTTTGAGACAGGGCTTTCTCTGTGTAGCCCAGCAGACCAGGCTGGCCTCAAACTCAAGAGAGCTGCTTGAGTCCTGGGACTAAAGCAATCAGCTACCATAGCTCTTATGGTTACATTTTAAAGGCAAACAGAAGCTCATTCAGTATATTCAGTAAATGAATACTACATACATTTTCTTACATGCCCCCCTTTCCACAGCCTACATGGCTCTGTGGGACTACACTGATTTCTTATCTTGTTTGGCCTTTGTTTCCCTCTGTTCTCTTTCTGGATTCTTGGTAGGTAAAGTAGAAGACAGAAGCTAATAGTTTTTTACATTTCTATAGGCTCCTGATTTCTCTCATTGTACTGGGAGATTATATATTTACATAATAATACTGCCACTGACCAAATTCATTTCTGCTTTCATTTATGAGACCGTGTTAGATATTGGAGAAAGATTTTCTTAAACATTTGAGTATTTAAAGATGAGAGAGGTAAGTACTCTTTTGGTTAAGAAAACTGAATGACAACCGTGTGTGTCTCAAAACAAAGTCAGAACATGATGAACTGAAAGTGTTTTGGAGAATTTTAAATTCCACACAGAAAGTATTCTTTTAGGCTGGAGGGGGCCCAGCAGATGGTGTGCTTCCTGAGTGTGCCTGAGGCTCTTTCTGTGACCCTCAGCACCACAGACACACACACACAACTATTATCTTCGATATGTTGGACACACAGCAAAAAGAAATTCAGCAAGCGAACACGGGACATTCTAGTTACAAGACAGTTTCTGAGCATCAGCTTAAATGGAATTTGGCTTCATAGCCAAGTTACAAAGGAATTATCACCAAAAGCAATCTTTCTACCGTTACCTTCTTTGCTCCTGCGAGGCGAGTCCCTGGGCAATGTCCCGTAGCACGCAACATCTTGGTAACTGGAGCTGTAGTCAGACATGTCTAACTGGTTCTCAGGCCAGCCCTGCAAAGTGAAAACACAGGTCAACTGTGATGATGTCACTCTAAAAATATGTGAAAAGAAGCCTGGAGTTCTTCTCTTCTCTCTCCCCTCCCTTTTTTTTTTTTTTCCTTATTTTTCATTTTTTTGAGACAGAGTCTGGCTATGCAGCCCTTGCTCACCTCAAACTCACAGAGATCCATTTACCTTTGCCGTTCAAGTGCTGGGATTAAAGGCATGTACCACTGTACCTGACTCTTGTAATTTTTGTACATGCCCCCCTCTTTTTAAACTTTTATTACAAAACATTTCAAACATATATGATGATGATGGTTATACCATGATTAAGACAAATACCACTAAAACCAGAGTAAGAAAACATTAGCATTTTATTATATTTTAAGATTTAATAAAATCATTATAAATTAATGAAAAAAAATTTAGCAGCTAGGCCCTCACTCTGTAGCCCTGGCTGATCTCGAACTCAGAGAATCTGCATGCCCCTGCCTCTGGAGTGCTGGGATTAAAGAGTGAGCATCATGCCCTCTGTGAAGCCAGTTTTGAAAGATTAGGTAGTCCCTTCCCCCTCCTTCCCTCCTTAGAGGCAGCCGATTGCATTAATCTGGCCCTTATCTGTGTGACTGGATAATTTAAGACCAGACCAAGACACTTTTAAAGAAGGCGACCCTTCCAGTCTGCCCAGATAGCAGCACAAGCTGGGATAGTCCATGGCAAACTAGATAGCCTGCTTATTTGACATATGCCTGAGATTGTTAACCATGACAGGGGAAACTCTTCATAGGAACTCATTTTCTCTTCTCAGGAGTTACTGCCTTCTAGGACTGAAGTTTAAGTTTCTTGAGTATGTAAACAAAAATGATAAGCACAGGGGCTGGAGAGATGGCTCAGGGTTCAAAGCACTTTTGCTCTTCAGAGGATATGGGTTCTGTTCCCAGCACCCACAAACAGGCTCACAACCACCTGTCAACCCCATCTAAGGGAGCTCCAACACCCTCTTCTGGCCTCTGTGGGCACCGCATGCAAACAGTGCACACACACACACACACACACACACACATGCCTGCACACAGAGTATGTTCTCAAGAACTCAGAAGGTGTTACACACTGGCTCACTCCATATACATACCTTATCATCTTCATCAAAGCCAGAGAGATCTGGCCGGCTAGAGGAGACCTATGAGAGACGAACATTTTTACTAATATGATTCATAAATTTGATAACCATCTGTTTTTTTTTTTTTTTGTTTTTTTTTTTGAGAATGGGTGTCACTATGGGCTTTGCTAGCCTGGAACTTGCACAGCCTTCCGGCATCTGCCCCCTGAGTGCCGGGGTTACAGGAGTGCATCATGTATACCTGTAAATTTTCTTTTTAATTTATAAATCTATCGGCACAGACGTGGCTGCAGCCTTGTGCTGTCCTTCCTTTGTTCCTGTTTTCTCTCATCAGGTATCATGACTACACTCAAACTGGGGTTATTACTTTCACACATATTTCTACAATTACATGTGGACATACGCCGATAAATAATAAATAGTTTAATGTGCATATTTTACACTTCGTAAGTGCTGTAGCTCTATGCATGATATTTTATATGTGTAATAACTTTTGGTCCCATTCTTCTATTGATGGCTATTTAGGCTGTTTCTAATATTTAAATTTTTTTTTCTTTCTTTCTTTTTTTTTTTTTGGTTTTTTAAGACAGGGTTTCTTTGTGTAGCCTTGGCTGCCCTGGACTCACTTTGTAGACCAGGCTGGCCTCAAACTCCTACAGATCCGCCTGCACTTCATCCTGGAGTGCTGGGATTATAGCGTGTGCCACTGCACCTGGCTCTTAAAAACTTTTTTATTTAACATTTTGTGTGTGTGTGTATATGTGTGGAGATCAGAAAACAACTTGCAGGAGCTGGCATTCTTCTCCACCACGTGGGTCCTGGCAATTCAGCTTAGATGGCAAGTGCTTTTCCCTGCTGAGCTATCTCAAAACAAACAAACAAACAAACAAAAAACAAACAAACAAAAAAAACCCAAAACAACCAAAATCCTCTGTACAATTACTTTTTATGATTTATTCTTCTTTTATGTGCACTGGTGCATGTCTGTCTCTGTGAGGGTGCCAGGTATCCTATAACTGAAGTTACGCTGCCATGTGGGTGCTGGGAATGGGTCCCAGGTCCTCCGGAAGGGCAGCCAGTGCTCTTAACCACGAAGCCATCTCTCCAGCCCTTACGTTTCTTAACAATGGTTCTCGCTCCTTCATTTTTTTGGTACTGTCTAGAATTCTCACTGGCAAGCGGTGTAGAAGGCATTTTAGGACTAGTGATTTCTGTTTAAGTACCATTCACATTTCACAAGTGCTGGTCTAGGTGTATTTTTCTTATCAGTTAGTTGTATATATGTTTTAAGTTGAACTATAAGCTCTTCCCTGATAAATAAGTTAATTATTGAGCCTGTCTTGTAAAAAATTTCAGTTACCCTTAGTCCCAGGACTTAGGTGGTAAAGGCAGGTGATTTCTGTGAGTTTTCGACTCTCCAGGGCTGTATGATGGGACTCTATTTCAAAACAAAACAAACCACCCCAAAAGACAAGGCCGTGTGTGTGTGTGTGTGTGTGTGTGTGTGTGTGTGTGTGTGTGCATTTCCTCTTTTCTTCTTTTGAACTACTGAGGATTGAACCTGGGGCGTTGCATATACTAGGAAAGTGCTGAACCACGGGCCTGTATTCCCCAGCCTAGGAGAGCGCTTTCAACGTATAACTTCCGAGTCTCTCATTACCTGTTCTGTGTGTGTGCATGTGTGCCTGCCTATGCTCATCCTCGCAGAGGGCAGAGTTGCACTGTCTTTTTCTATTGCTCTCAATATCCCACTTTTTCGAGGCTGGGCTCTCGCATTGCCGGCTGCGGCTGGCCTGGCTGGCCCACACGCTCTGGGGACCACCTGTGTCTGCACTCCGTCTCTGGGGTTACAAGAACACACCGCCAGGCCTGGCCTTTCTACTGTCCCCAGGCTTGTGCAGGGGGACTTTTACACATTAACATGGCGTTTCTCAACCTGCGGGTCAGAAGCGAGAGGCACAGCAGTGGGCGTGGCCACTTGCTCTGTGGCCTGGATGGAGAGTGGAAGGCTTCCCTCCCTCTGTTGGCCCGGGGATCTGCGGCCTGGATGTGCCCGAGCTTCCCCGCCGCTGCAGGCCTGAGAATAACCATCGGTCCAGGCGGATCTCCACGGACGCTGTCTGTAGCACCCTGGGCCCGAAAGGCAGGGGCAGCACTTCAGGGCGCCCCTGTGGTTCTGTGCGTGGCCCCGACCCCCACCCTCACTTCCCGGAGGGAGTCACACGGGCCCGGCGTGTACTCACGTTGTGAACGTTCGGCGTGCTGAGGCTCCTGCGAATGTGCCGGCTTTTGGTGGAGAGAGCCTCCTTGACCGTGACGGCCTGTGAACACAGAGATGACAGCTTTGACTATCTTGTCTGGGTATAAACCCACCGTGGGTTTATTTCAGAAGATTCGGAAAACAGAAGGGCAAAAACTCACTATGCAGCCAAAGATGGCTGAACCTGTGAACCCCTGCCTCCACCTCGCAAAGGCTGGGATTACAAGTGCACACTGGCACCGAGCCGGGTTTATGCAGTTCTAGAGTTCAAACCCGGGTGTCCAGGCTTCCTTGGCAAGCTCTCCACCAACTCCGAGTGTATGAGTGCATGATCTCAGATCACGAGTCACACCCACCATCGACCGGCCTCTCGGTGGAACTTCCGCCCTCAAAGTCTTCTTTGAAAAAATGAATTACAACAGCACTCACATGCAACGGTAATCTTGACCACAAGCTGGATAGGATAAGATACCTATGTTATCTGAACGCTGCGGTTAGGGCCTGAGAGCGGCAGTACTCATCTGTAATCCCGGCCGTGAGAGGCAGAGGCAGAGGCAGGAGGACAGCCGCAAACTGGAGACCAGACCAGTATATACATGGAGTTCTAAGCCAGGCAGGCCTCCTGGGCAAGATATTATATTATATCAAAATAAACAAGTACACGTACACACAAAACATATATACACACACACATGCAAACACACAACACACACACATACATCACACAAACACACACATCAAACAAATACACACATCCAAACACATGGAAAATACACACAATACACATACCACATACAAACATACAATATACACACAGAGCACACACCACACAGAACACACACACAAGTAACACACAAACTACATAACACACACAAACACATGCATACGCACCACCCACATGTAAAATACACACAAGACTCATACACACCACATATACATATAACACACACCACACACGAACATACACATACAACACGTAACACATACACACACATACAATACCTAACACATGTCTATGTACAACACATGACACACAAACACACACACTTTTTAACTGATCCATTTTCTTACACCCTGACTGCAGTTTTCCCTCCCTCCTCTCCTCCTGGTCCTCCCCTGCCCCCTCCACACCCCCACAACTTCTCTTCAGAATGGGGGAGGCCTCCTATGGCTGTCAACCAGCCCTGACACATCACCTTGCACTAAGACCAGGCACATCCTCTGCTGCTGACGCCGGACGAGGCAGCTCAGTGAGAGGAAAGGGCCAACCTGGACCCACAGGGGCTCACAGAGACTCAACTGCCAAGCAGGGACATGCACGGACTGACCTAGGCCCTTGGCACATATGTTCCAGTTGTGTAGCCGAGCCTTCACATGGGAGTCCTCACAGCGGGAGCAGGGGCATCTCTGACACACTTACAGCTCCCTTCTCTAAGGAGATGGCTGCCGAGCCTCCCCTCGGGCGGACTCGGAGGGGTGCCTGCCTGGCTGCCGGGGCGGCCACTCACCTGCCTGAGCCGCTCCAGGCTCAGGATGTTCTCCACCTGCAGCACGCCCCGCGTGTACTTCTCGATGTACGTCTCGCCGTCCAGGGTGCCCTCGTTCTCACTCCGCGCCGCCAGGAGGGCCAGCGTTTCCCGGTCCTCAATCTCCTCGGTCGCCTGCGGGCGCAGAAGGGAGGCCACTGTTCTGCGAAGGGCCTTCGCTCATGCTGCCATGCGCTCTCAAAGCACACCGAACGCGCCCCTGACGCCCTCGCATCCTGACATGGCAAGAAGCAAGAAGCGTTACCTTTGGTATGTTGGACACTATCTCATAGGTCACGCCGCAAGAGTAACAGATGTTTATCAGCGATATTCTTCTCTTCAAACTCTGGGTGAAACTCTGGCAGAAAAGGAAAGGAAAGCTGGAGTAAGCTGCCTGACAAAGCTAAGACAAATGCTTCATACTCTGCAAAGTGAAAAAATAACATAAGCACTTCAAGTAGTACAGATATTTTCAACAAAACAGGAAGAAAAAGAAAGAGAGAGAGAGAAAGAAAGAAGAAAGAAGGAAAGGAAAGAAAACCCTGAACCTAAAAAAGCAGGCCATGGTGGCTCACATCTAAAATCCCAGTACATGGGAGGCGGAGGCAGGGGGATTCTTTGTCAGTTTCAAAGCTAGTCTGAGCAACACAGTGAATATAATGGGTTTGAGGCCAGCCTGGGTTACTGAATGAGAACCTGTCTCAAGCAACTAGCTAAATAAAACAAGAAAAGCAAAGAGCAGAAAACAACAAAATTAAAACAAACATTAAACCTAAAATTCCTGTCTCTGGGGGGCAAGATGGCTCTGAGTAAAAAGGTATTTGTGTCCACGCCTGAGACCTGAGTTAGATTCCCAGGACCCACACTGTGGGTAAGTGTCCTGATTCCTATTAGCCCCACAGATGCTTTGTAGCACGTAAGTACAGACACACACTAAATAAATATATAAATGTCATAAAACTCTCTTTTAGAGCATCTTGTCTCAGCCCGGCGTGGTGGTGCACACCCAGCACTCAGGAGGCAGAGACAGGAGCGTCTCGGTGAGCCAGGGTTACATAGCGAGCTCCAGCCAAGGCTACACATTGAGACCATGAAAAGCAAAAGCCCAGCTGTGAACTGGGGGTGTGCTGTGTGTGGCACAGGGGCAGGGACGTAGCATCCGCAGGGGGCTGCGATTTTTGTCTGCTTCTCCTTGGGCTAACTGCCCTTCGTCTATCCAGCGTTCACACAGCTTTCCTAGGACAATCTGAGGAGCACAGGGAGCATGTGGTGGGGGTACCCAAGAAGGACAGAAAAGGGCACTGGATCGGATCTCCTGGAGCTGGAGTTACAGTTCAGTGCAAATCACCCGATTCGGGTGCTGGGAACCAAACTCAAATTCGCTAGATGGACAGCAAGATGCTCTCAAGAGCCGAGCCACGTCTCCAGCCCCAAAAATTACGGATATCCTAAGCAGCGACCGTGCTGAGGTTAATGAGTTTGGGGCTAACATTCCTTCTGTGGTCTTCACCGGGCCACCGTGGTTATATGGGTTTTGCCACCTCTGTTTACTGGTGTCACAAAACATGAGGCAATAACCCGAACGAACATACACGCTACGGCCAGCCGGTCCCGTCACTACCTGCTTGTTATAAACATTGGCTGCAATCCGCTTCCTCAGCACCAACTCCATAGCCGCCGGGTGGCTCAGCTGGACCGTGGCCTTCACTATCAGGTAGATCCTCTCATTCTGTGGGGTGACCCGATTCAAGTGAACAGAATCGTGCACGGAGGAGTCCCAGGCGGCTGTGGCTGAAACCTGGGGGTAGCAGGGTGCGGGGCGACAGAAGCAAGAGGTCCCAGAGAGAGAAAAGTCAGTGCTACTTGCCGTCATCAACTGCCTCAGCTGTTCAGAGTGGCGACACAGGTGGCATTTTGTTCAATCCCCGCCTCTCCCCCAGAGAGCCCTGGGGGGTGGGGGGTGGCGAATTACCTCATCTTCACCATGCTTTATGACGGGCAGGTAGAAAAACTGGCTGCCATGCTCCTTGGGCAGGATGGAGTTCACACCCGACGCGTGGGGGCCCACCAGCTGCTCGTTGGCGCTGAGGTCGTCCGCTGACCAAGGTCAAAGCACGAGATGAGAACAGGGCAAAGGAAGTCAGCTTTTAAGCAAACAGTAACCTTTTAAGACATGCCTTTTAAGGGGGCTGGAGAGATGGCTCGGAGGTTCAGAGCACCGGCTGCTGGGTTCAATTCCCGGCAACCACGTGGCGGCTCACAACCATCTATAATGAGATCTGGTGCCCTCTACTGGCGTGTAGGTGTACATGCAGGCAGAGCACTGTGTACACAGTTTTCCACTTTCTATTTATTATATTTTTTATTAATTAAAAAGAGTCAGCCTCAAAAAGATGGGTTTCGTGACGGCATTTTCCCCCGTGATCCCTCTTGTTGGTTTCCTTCTCTCTCCTGCTGTCAGGTCACATATGTGGACCATGACCCTCTCTTTCTCTTGCTACCTTGAGCTCTATGATCCTCTTTCTACCCAATGGACCCGCACTTCTCTTACCTCGCATAAGATTTTTTAAAACTTAACGGTTCAGGAACTGAACCCAAGAACTTCTGCAAGCTCTACAGCCTAGCTCCCAAATACACCTCTGGTGGATAGAGTAAGGTACTCATATTTTGGTTGACTGTTTTATTCTTCTTCCTACAATTGAAATAGATACTCAAAGATTCACACCAGCAATTACTGTTTCAAAATACAACTATAGTAGTTAAAAAGGTGCCTTGCAAGCTTCCTGTAGGAGAGAGTGATTATCTTCCACCTGGTGTCTTAGTGCCCTCTTACTGCCCAAATACTTTCCCTAAACATGTTGCAGATTTTTTTCTCGTTTCAAACATTAAGGTTGTCCTACTTAAACTCACACTAAATTAATTAATCAAATTGTTTGTTTGTTTGTTTGTTTGTTTATTGAGACAAGGTATATTTAGCCCTGGCTGCCTTGGGACAAACAGACCAGGCCGAACTAAAACGAGCCTCTGCCTCGTGAGTGCTGGAACTAAAAGCGTGTGCTATTGTGTCTGCTTTGTTTCCTGTCTATGGGGTCTATGAAGAGTTCATAATAAGGGATTTTGCTTCTAAAGCCTAATATGTGTCACGCTCAGGAACAAGTTACTCTTTTCAGTCTGGGAGGCTGAGCCATACCAGGCAAGTACTTTATGACTAAGCTATATACCCAGCCCATCTCGTTAAAAGTTTATTATCTATGTGAGAGCCCGTGTCTAAGTGCAGCTTTGGTGTGACATGGCATATGTGTGTGGGGTGTCAGAGGACAGCACTTAGGACTCAGTTCTCTCCTTCTATCATGCAACACCTGGGGACAAACTCTGGGAGTCAGGTTCCCACGCCTGTGTCTCTCACGCCTGCACCTCTGCCTGCTGAGCTCTACTGGACCCCGCCCCACACATGCACACAGCACTTTTGATTTTTGAGGCAGCTTCTAACTCAGATACCCTGGCTGGCCCTGAAGTTGTATCTTCCTGTCTCAGCTTCCCACCTAACTTGGAGGATGCCAGGCCCAAAAAACTACTGGGTGGTGGTACGGAGAAGTCTGAACTGATGACCTTATGCATGCTTGGCTAGCTCTCTATCACTGACCTATATAGCCTCAGCTACAGAACAACTGTCGGTGCAAGGTGACAGCATGTCATTTATGGTACCCGAGCTGCTGGAGGGCGAGGGTGAGGGCACTAGTCAGACAGTGGACCCTCAGCCTTGCCAAACCTGACACACAACCTCCAGGGCCTCTGCTTTTGCAGGTTATGTCAGTCATTAATCTCTCAGAGCACACGTTTTGTGTTCTTGTTTGCAGTTTTCAATGTCCTGAGGTTAGACACCCCATCTTTCCTCCAGTGACCTCATGCCATGCTTGTGCATTCGACCAGAGCCAAACTGTTACCTAGAGTGCCTTAGCAGGAATTACCAAAGAGATTTACACATCAAAACAACGCAAGTCTGAGGAGACAATGGTCTTAGTTTGATGCTGCTGGGACAGGTAGATGCTGACTTACCATTCAGATCCAGGAAGAGAACTGGAATGTGTGTTTCCATCCCAGGAGGTGGGACCCTAAAGTCAACAGCAAAATTTAATCATAAGAACATGTGGGTTTTATAGTTTGTTAATTAATAAAGCACCGCAGAGCCACGGGGGGGGGGGGGGGGGAGACGCTCATACGGGGTTGTGGAACCAACACATTTCTTTCTTTTTAGATTTATTTATTTATTATGTATACAGCATATATACATGTGTGCCTGCAGGCCAGAAGAGAGTATCAGATCTCACTATCGATGGTTATGAGGTACCATGTGGTTGCTGGGAAGAGAACTCAGGACCTTTGGAAGAGCAGCCAGTGCTCGTAACCTCTGAGCTATCTCTCCAGCCCCCTCACATTTCTTTATCATGTCTAGTTTCCTGTGTATACCTCTCTCTGAGTGTGAGGGGCACACACGCCATGGCAGAGGACAACTTGCCGCATCAATTCTCTCCTTCTACCATGTGAGACCAGGGGTTAAACTCAGCTTGTCAGGCTTGACAGCAGAGGCCACTAAGCCGTCTCTCCAGTAAACTATGTTATAAAAAACACGCCATTTTTTTTTTAACGCTCGTGTTGTCACAAGTCATGGGAATTATTGTGACATATAAAAGAACTGCCAGTCATATGCATTACACGTGATTAACTAAAACAAAGATTACTTGAAGCCTTTCAAAAAAAAAAAAAAAAAAAAAACCAGCTCAAAAGGCTAAAGAGACAGCTCAACAGCTAAGCATACTTGCTCTAGGTCCTCTTTCATAGGACTCAGGCTTCGTTCCCAGTATTCCATTGGGACTCACAACTCTCCATAGTTCCAGGAGGTCTGATACCCTCTGCTGGCCTCTTCAAACACCAGGCACACGTGTGGTGTACATAACGTACGTGAGGGCAAAACATTCACATGCCTAAGAATAACGAAATAAGCAGAAGAGCACAGAGGCTGTTTCTGAAGAGCAGGCCAAGTACTGGCTGGGTGCCCAGGTCCCTGACTGATCACATCATGATTCAGTGTTCACTCTCCACCAGGGGTCTCAACCTGTGAGTCACGGCAAACCTCCATCCACCAATATTTACATCAGGATTAGTAACGGTAGCAAAATCACAGTTAGGAAGTAGCAATGAAAGAGATTTTCTGGTTGGGGGTCACCACAACATGAGGAGCTGTGTTGAGGGGCTGCGGCATCAGGAAGACTGAGAACCACAGATCCATTAACCCTGGCCAAATTAAGCACACGCCAGGGCAAATAAGATCTACTTTCTGTGTTCCAACCTTCATCTCAGAAGGAGAAAACAGGATCCAAGCTGCTTATTCAGAGGAAGGGGGGAATGGAGCCTTTCACTCCTAGTCAGGGAAGATGCTGGCTGTGACAGGAAAGTTATCATCAGAGGACAGAGTGCTGGAGATGGGCGGCTCTTCCCTTAGCTGCAGCTGTTGACCCCGGAAAGCCACCCGCACGGCTTGACATGGGCGATGCTCAGCACCCTGCCGGAGCTGCGCAGAGAAGGTGGCCTTACCAGTCAGCAGGGGCCCCCGGGATCCCACTGCCGGGGGCCGGCACCAGCACCGCATTCCTTTCCTCCGTCAGCCCCACCCACTGCTCCACCAGTCTGGCTTCCCGCTCAATGTCATCTTCTGTTTTCTCTGTAGAATGACAGGAGGACGCGAGTGACAGCAGAAGAGAAGGGACAACCGCTAAGGTTAACACAACACATCCACACGATTTATATGTCTGCCACGTGCCAGAGAGGGAGCTTCGGGTCTCGAGACCGGGCACGAACACTCAGACTGGGGTAGGATGTGACACCAGCTTCAGGTAGCAGAGGCCGGAAGAAATAGGCAAAGCAGGGGACAGGAGCCGGAAGGCGGGGATTGTATTATGGGCGCTGTATCTACGGAAGGGTTAGGAGTATACACCGTGTGTTTCTGCTTCGCATACTTGTTAGAATGACCCAGCTCATTAACGGGCACGATGTGGCTTCTGGAAACGACAAGCCACGCTACAAAGAGAGGGTTCAACAGTTTCCTATACCTCCCTCTGTGAAACTTTTACTTGCTTTCATGTTCATTGTGAAAAGGGTTCCACTGGCTGAATTCTTAAATCTTCATGCTCCTAACTCAGTTCTGGGGTTCCCTAGGTAAACTTGTTGCATTTTCACCAGTGGCCTAGGCACACTGGGCTATGATGGTTTACCGGGGAGAATTCTGCTGCTATGAAATGGCGCGACCCCCACATGTACAGGTACAGTATAAAGAACCCTGAATGACCACGAAGTCAAATCGAGGTGTTTGATCACCTATCTATCTATCTATCTATCTATCTATCTATCTATCTATCTATCTATCTATCTATCTCCCTACCTATCATCTATCTATTTATCTCCCTGCCTACCCATCTTCTGTCTCTCTATCTGTGTGTATGTCTTAGGCAGGTGCTTCCTTCTCACCATGTAGGCCATGCTTACCTTGCGCTTGCAGACATGACCCTGCTTCTCTCTCAAAAGCTCCGATTAAAGGCATGAGCCACCGCACTTGGCTCATAAGGATTATTATTATTTTTTAACTTCTTTGTCACTGTACAACACTGGAAAAAAAAGCTGTGCCGGGAAGAGTTTAATCCCAGGCACAATTTTTTTTTTTTAACATTTATTTATTTTGTGTGGGGAATGGGACAAACACACGGCAGCACACGCAGACACAAGAGGACGGCTTGTGAGAGTCGGGTCTGTCCTACTGTGCGGGCTCTGGGGACTGACTTTGTGCTGCCAGGCTTGGTGGCAAGTGCCTTTGTCTACTGAGCCATCTCGGGAACCCCACCACGTACCTTTCTTGTTGCTGACTTTTTTAATCTGCTCGTCTAAGTACTCCCGTCGCTTAATGAGTGCATCTGACCATCGCTCTCTTACACAATTCAAGTCTTCTTCCTGACAACGAGAGAGGGAAGATTTTCTTTCTCTATAGAATGTGTAGACAATGATTCGTTTTGCGTAAAAAAAAAAAAAAAAAAAAGTGTTTAGATTGGTGAGCTTTTCATTAGGAAAGGCCATTGAACATCACAGTGATTAATTAATATGTGAGAAAGCAGACGTTGTAGAATGCTCCATGTTAATCAAGGAGGCTGGTACCCAGAAATCAGAGCCCCTGGATCTTCAGGAGGACAGTTACAGTGAAAAGCAAGAGAAGCTTGAGGGATGCTAGAACAGGCTGAGTCCTGTGCTGTCTGTGCGCATTTACATGGTGGCGATTCATTGGAAGATGTACGCCTTCAAGCAGAAGGGTACCATAAGCAAAGCTCAAAGCACAGAGCATCAAATGGTAGAGAGAATGACAGGCATTTATGTAGTTCATAGTTCAATGGCCTTCTTACTGATACGTGGCTTTTCCGAAATTCAAACAGGTCAGTAGAAAACTTTCTGAACTTGCTGCAAAGATTTTACAGCCAACCGCCACCAAAGGATGACCAAATATCCCCCATGCAAAAGCTCCACATGCAGTCGGCCATGCTCGGAGAAACCCCGGAAGCGGCTGCTGGAGGCCACTGGGAACATGGCAGGAAGCACGCCCAAAGCCGTGAGACGTTAGCTGGTGGCACAGCTGAGCCCTGAGACAATGCTGACCTTCTCCCCACAAGGTCTTTGTTCACTTTCATTCTTTCTTAGAAAAATTATGAGTAGGGAAAGGAAGACCCAGCCATTCTATCCCAGATGCTCCTTGGCCCAGTTCTCCTAATGAGGACGACCCAATGCTATGAGTAGACAGAGGGAACCCTGAAGCTTTCCCTACAGCCTTTCCACAGCTGACGTACAGGAAGTCTCCCTGAGAACCCATCCTGTCAACCCGGGAAAGTGGGAAAGCAGTACAGAGACTGGGAAATCATGGCTGAAACTTTCATCCCGGCTGACTGCTTTGACCAGGACCCACCACCATCCCCGGCTGTCAGGCTGGTTGAGGCTAAGTGGGTATGTGTGTCATACTTGCTCATCCCTCTCCCCTCACTCCCATTTCCCACAAGAGAAAGCTGCTATTTAAATTCTCAACATAATGAACTAAGCCTGACCCTGATGAGGCGGGGAACTGGTTAAATAAAACAAAACAAAGTGCTCAGTCTCCAAGCTTCTTCCCCGATGTGAGTGTTTTTCTTTTTAAAAGTCAAACGGCATGTAGAGTAATGTTACTCTTCCAGAACTGAGAGGCAAAGTGCAGCTTAGTGGAGGAAAGGTGAGAGTGGTCCAGAAGACTGTGAATGGACGGCAGCGTGCCTTATAGTCATCCTAATACGGCTATCGTGGTCTCTCTCAGCCACGCTATACTAGCTGGTCCCTGGAGCCCGCACAGCGAACAATGCAAGGTCTGCTTACAGATTTAGAGCGGACAGGAAAAAAAATAGAGAGAAATAATACTGTGTCCTTGATCACATACAAAGCAAATCAGAGCCGGTGAGAAACTGCTCACTCTCACTCAGGCCTGTTCCCCCCTCCCCCGGCCTCTGCTTGCGAAGGCTGGCGATTAGCAAGAGCTGTGCCCCATGCACAGGATTCGGCGGCGGCAATACCTGATAACTATCCATATCATCGCCATCCTCCTCATCTCTCTGGTGGGGAGAAAATAAACATAAAGGACATGCATTTTGTTGTCTCAAATAGCACACAGGGAAAATACTTAACACGCGCTACAATGGATGCCTCACACAGCATTTCACTCAACCCCAAAAGATTAGGAGGGATCAAATTCGTCTCTCTCTCTCTCTCTCTCTCTCTCTCTGTGTGTGTGTGTGTGTGTGTGTGTGTGTGTGAATGAGAGAAGACAACATTTGAAAATCATTTCTCTCCTTTTACCATGGGGGTTCCAAGGTTGTCAGGCTTGGAGGCAAGTGCTTTTCCCACTGAGTCATTTAAACACCCCAAGAATTTTTTTTTTTTTAAATAAGGAAAACAAATATTTTAAAGGAGAATTCTCTTAGAAAAGGATTGGAAGCAACATCCCTAGACCAGGCCTTGTGCTATCATCCCTGGTGACATGTATTCTGGGTAGGCTGTCTGAGGTTTGGGATGACTTTAGCAAGATGGAAGGGCTAACCTACAAAGGACTTAAAAGAGTCTCTTCTCACTGAGACCCTGAAGGATGAAACAATCCAAGGTTCACATAGTCGGCGGCTGCTCAGGACAGAAGCTGGGACTCGAGTCTCTAACCCCAGCAGCCACTCTTTGGAGTTGCCTCAGGAATGCCTGGGTCCCAAGGCTAAGGGCACAGAAGGTTCTGTGCTGGCTCCTGGAAGCCCCTGGAAGGCACCGGTTATCAGTGTCTGCTGTGGGAGGAGCGCAACTGCCCCAAAGGCAAGGCTGCACTTTACAGTAATTACACAAAGTAACAATTTGGTAAAAGACATTAGGTGGGACAAAGAACAGCTCTGTAAACAAGAGCTTGGGTAGAGACAATGTTTCTTAGAAAGGAGACTATAGAAACAGCACCAAGGCCGCTGCCACCACAGCCACTTTAGAGACTGGGTCAGCCCTGGTTGGACTGGAACTCACATGTGGACCAGGCTGGCTTTGAACCTAGACTGGCCCACCTAACTCTGTCTCCCAAATTCTGGGACTATAGGGATGCTCCACTATGCACAGTCCATTTTTTTTTTCTTCTGGTTTTTCAAGCCAGGGTTTCTCTGTGTAGTCTTGGCTGTCCTAGACTGGCTTTGTAGACCAGGCTGGCCTCAAACTCACAGAGATCCAACTGCCTCTGCCTCCCTGAGTGCAGGGATCACAGGTGTGTGCCACCACATCCAGCCCAGCAAAATGTTTTATTTAAATTTATAACAATTTTTTTTTTTTTTTTAGTGACAAGAATATCAGAGTCGTTAAGGTGTAGCTACAATTATTTTGACATGTACATTTCAAAATATAGAACATTTAAAGTCTGTGGTCATCACTGGCAGTTGTAAGATAAATGTATTCGGTGGGAGCTGAATGTTCAAAGAATTTATCTTGAATTTGATTTTGTTCTGAATGTCAAAGTACAAACAACTGTAACACACTACATTTTTGACTAAAAAGGTTCTTTCATCAACTGAAATCCAGCCTGAGCTTTCAGGCTACAACATGACACAGTATTGGCTTCAGCAATTAGGACAGAATAGCTGGAAAGTCCTGAACCAACAAGAGTCTATAGATATGACCTTGAACATGGTAAGGGAGGTATCGTGATAATAATTCTGTATGGCTAGTCCCAGCTTTTCTCTTGAGATGCGGAGGACTGAGGCCAGGATTTCACCTGTTTATAAGAAACGTGTCTTACAATCCAATCCCCACTGCCCCTAGCCCGGATAGTATGCTCTTAAGGTAGCAAGCAGCACTGAGCTACAGTTAATTTTTTTCAAATCCCCATTAGCTTTTTTTTTTTTTTGCTGTTTATTTTTTAAAGACAGGGCCTCACTATGTTCCCTGGCTTGCAGTGTAAACCAGGCTGGCTTTGAACTTTCAGAAGAGACCTGGCTGTCTCGGCTCCCCAGGGGTGCGTGCCACCATGACCAGCTGCGACCCCCAAGATCAGTTTCAACTTCAGAGGCAAAGCTATTTTAGAACTACCACTAGATGGCTCAGTGGTTAAGAACACTGCTGCTCTTCCAGAGGACCCAGGTTTGAGTCTCAGTGCCCACATGGTGGCTCACAACCACCCATGTGCTGCCTAGACATACACACAATCAAAACACCCATACACATAATATAAAATACTAAAAATGAAACCCTAAAAGGAATTCCTCTAATGGACTCGAAATGGGAACATTTGGCAAAGCTGCTGATTTCATTACGGAAGACAAAGATTAAGTCTCATGTTTCATCTGACTCTGGAGACTGGCTGAGCCACAGAGCGCTCCTGTGCAGAGACTCAGGATTACTGAGGCTACCTCAGCATTTTAGACAGAACTCCAGGGTTAAGTGGACTGGGAAGTGGACGGAGAGCCGGGGTCTCCTGACTTTAAGTCTTGTGCTCATCCTAACTACCAAGTACTTCCTATGACCACTCCGAAGGTGCTGGCCCTGTGGGGGAGCGACTGTCTTACAGGCTATGAACACACAAGTGTGGTGAAGCAGCCTGGGCCACACACTCCATGGCATTGTCCATTGCTCTCTCTCTCTCTGAAGGAAACACTGAGACTCTGAGCTGCAGGGAGGTCTGTGGGGCGAGGAGGAGGGCAGTGTCTAACAAAGCCCCAGGACCCTGCACTGACCTCCAGCTTTCAGAAACCTCTGCTCTGACACCATGAAACCAACCAGAAACAGGCTGAAGAGGAACTGCTTCTCAGGAATGCCTGGGCTGTTACCCAGACTCCTCAGAGAAATGGAGGGCCCAACCTTCTCTCTGGCAAGGCGGAGAGAGGCTCTCTATCACCCGTGACTAGAGGGGACCCTGCTTCAACTGTGCCCAGTCCCTTGGAACACATGCATTCTTCCAAGCAGCAGCGGGCAGTTATTAAAGTCTATTCTCCCAGGGCACAAGCTAGCTCTCTGCACTACCCACCCTCTGCAGGGCTCACGTAGCCCAGGCCAGCCCCAAATGCACTATGTAGCTGAAGCTGAGGATGTAGTTCAAGCTGAGCCTGAACTCCAATTCCCCTGCCTCCACATTCCAAGTGCTGGGATGGCAGGGCATGCCACCATACCCAGCATCTTTTCATTTCTTAGGAGAACAACGGACTTTGGGGAAAGAGATTTAATGGACAAAATGATCATGAGTACAGTTTTTATAATAACAAAAAAAAAGAACAATAAAAATTGGTTTAATGTGACAGTATACAGGAACAATTTTCTGATATCAATGCTAGTGGATCAAGCCAGCAGTTAGCATTCATATATATTGGGCCGGATGTGAAATAAAAGCAGCCCAAAGCAGATACCACTAGAGATTTAAGAAGTAAAGGTTACTAAACAACGCTAAACAAACACAGCATTTTACATTCAGAAAAAGGCAGCAGATGGAGATGAGATTTGGGGGAGGTTACAGAGTTAAGGTAAGTTTTTTCGTAATCCCAAATAAGATTTCCATCGTACATCAATTTTCTTGTGTCTGCACTGATTTTTATTTATTTTTAAATTAGTGTATTATATTTTGAATCATTGTCTTTCTGTCTGTCTGTGTGGGGGTATGCACATGTGAGTGCAGGTGCCCTCGGAGACCAGAAGAGGGTGCTGGATCCCCGGGAGATGGAGTCACAGATGGTTATGAGCTGCCTAACATGGCCGCTGAGAATTGAATTTGGGTTCTCTGTAAGAACCGTATGCATTCTTAACTGATGAGCCAGCCCTGTAGTCCCTTGATCTTTTCTAAATTAATTTTTTTTTTTTTTAATTTCTGCAATACTGTGTATAGAGCCCAGTGCTTTGGGCATGCTCAGTAAGTACTCTTAACAGGCTACAGCCCTGTGTGCCTCAGCCCGTGTCTTACCTGGTAACTGTCCAGGCCTCTTTGCAGCTTGGTAGACCTGGCAGTCACGCAGCCAATGGAGACTGACAGGATGGCTTCGACCATGAGTGGCAGCGTCCCCGAATGCTGCACCGGTTTCACCGTGACCTGCACTCTCCGGGAGTGGCCCTGCAGGGACGAAGGTGGCGGAGATGCCAGGAACGGGGCCGGGGACAGAGCAAGGAAACAGAGGGAAACAATTTGAGAACACAACTACAAACAATTGGGGCGGCATCCCCGGAAACTCTAAGAGCAGAGCAGGGAAGGAGGCGTGAAAAACACACGAGCGCTTTCACACACCTGCCTGAGCTGAAAGACGCCTCCAGTGTTGACATCTTTGGCCTGGTGGAGCTCCACAGCAGCATACTCCCCTAGCTCATTCAGCTCCGAGATGGAGATCCACATTTCTATTCTCCGAGTCACTTCATTCCACCTGCAAATAGACCACATCCCAACAAGCAACGCATCACCCCGGGCACCCATCACAACTGTGCAAACATCCACTCATGGAGCACGGCTGAGCGGAAGGTACTGTGCCGGGGACGCCTCGCAGATTACCCCATTTTACTCTCACACAACCGTGCGGTATAAACTCTTAGGCTGGCTAACGGAGTCACACCTTACAGTTATGATGGACACAGATTGGGTGTAGAATTCCAAGGGCTTTGACAAACCCAAGTTAGCTCTGCCTGTTTTAAAATGTCCTAAAAATGCAATCACGTGGAATATACTCTTGAGTCTGGTTTATTTAATTTGGCACGATGGATGAACAACTCTTTTTCTGACAGGGTTTCTCCATATAGCCCTAGCTGGTCTTGAACTCGCGGAGATCTGTTGTTGGTCTCTCGAGTTCTGTGACTCATAATGGCATGAGCCATTATGCCTGGCCTCAATTCTTTTCTTTTTTTAGTTTTTTGAGACAGGGTTTCTCTGTGTAGCCTTGGCTGTCCTGGAACCTCGCTCTGTAGACCAGGCAGGCCTCAAACTCAGAGATCTGCCTCCCTCTGCCTTCTAAGTGCTGGGATTAAAGATGTGTGCCACCACCGGCCAGCCAATTCTTTTATTTTTTTAATGTTCACTAATGTGCTCCTGGATGACTACTCCAGTAATTTCTTTATTCACCTGCTGGAAGATATGTGGGTTCCTCAGGATGTGGGTATATTGGTAAAGTTGCCATGAACACTATTTGTGGACTTAAAATTTTCATTTCTCACAAGAAAACAACTGGGTGTGAGCTGTGGGGTCACAGAAAAGGCAAATGATCAACTTTGTATGACACTGCCAATTTTAGGGCTGGGGCCCGGGGCTCAGCGGTAGAGCACTTGTCCTGTATGCGGAAAGACCTACGCTTCATCTCCAGAAATGCTATAAAAGGGGGGGGGCCAAACTGGGAGCTTTCCCTTACACTGTGGTTGCTTGTTTATTTTCATAGTTACGCCTTTAATGCAGGCCCAACCTGGAAGTCTTCCCTCCGATGGCTACTGTGGCCTGAGAACCTGTGACCATCTCAAATCATACCATCTGTAATGAGAGCCCCCCTTATCCAAGCAGCTTGCCGCACACTGGTAATCCTAGCACTTGGTAACACAGGAGGACTGTCAACTTTGAGGCCAGATGAGTTAAACAGTGAGCACTTGCTTCAAACAATATCATCATCATCATCAACAACAACATCAGAGCATGGCAATTCAATACTTGGGGAGGTTGAGGCAGTAGACTGTCATGAATGAGGCCACACCAGCCTAATAGCCAATTCACGTCTCAAAAAAACCCCTAAGAAATGAGAAAAAAATTGTAAAAAGATATCCTACTATTTTCTTCTGCCAGATTTATAGATTTTACTTTGCATTTAAACTTATGATTTAGGTCAACAAGAGGGTTATCTCGTAGTAGTCTTTGTGTATGATGTGAAATAAAATCAAAATTTTTTTTTCACATGAATACAGCAATCATTTCAGTCTCAATGGCTGCGATGACACACTCTCCACAGTATTTTCTGATGTTTAGTGGCTCCTTCTAGCATTCTAGTTTTACAAGGGAGGAAATGGGCTCACGGGTCGAGCTGCTTGTTCAAAGCCCCAGGGTTTGAAGCCTGCACTCTCACTTACGGTCATGGGCTGGTCCTGACCCCTGGGCCCAATGCTTGAAGCAAGAACAAACCTGTCACGCAACGTTCTCGTCTTGGCATGGAGTGAGTCGACTTCCCAGACGGAGCTCCCATTCCCGGCACACCTGTGGCCCCACACTTCAATGGCCAGCGCGCCATCGGAAATGAACTCCAAAAACTCTTCTGTGACGGTCACCACATAGTCCTGGAACAAGCAGGAGGCAGGAGCACCACGAGGGTCAGACATGATGGCACCCACATATCTGCCCTCACTCTTAAACCCCACTCCTGTGTGTTGTAGGCTAGCATGGAGGACCACTGGATTTAAATCTGGAAGGGAGCTAGGGGGTGACTGGGTTCTAAAGAAGAAAGCAACCTGTCCCAATTCAAATCTCTGGCGTTAGGAGCAGAGCGGGGATCTGCTTCTCTGACCTCGGCTCCCCGTCTGTTCCACTGGGCCACTCTGACCTCCGGTCGACCCTCGCTGCACTTTGCGACTTACTGAGTAAAGGAACTATCTGATCCCTTCATGGACTAGGCTCTCTCTCATGGGTCTTACTTCACTTCCTCACTCTAAAAACCAAACCCACAACTGGAAAGTCACAGTTCCCTGAGAAGTGTGGCAGGTCACCCAGAACCCTCAAGTGGCCCACGGCCAAGCCACTTCTCTTCCCATCGGCCTCTGGTGGGTAGTCCAGGCAGACACTCAGGTGCAGTTACTCCGTGACTTACTTCCAGAAACAGATATTACACTGACTGAACCATACACTATTTTTTTATTTTACTTTATTTTTCAAGCCAGGGTTTCTCTGTGTAGTCCTGGCTGTCCTGGACTTGCTTTGTAGACCAGGCTGGCCTCGAACTCACAGAGATATGCCAGCCTCTGCCTCCCCAAGTTCTGGGATTACAGGCGTGCACCACCGCACCCAGCGCTACCTACTTTCTTATCTCACCTGGAGACAGCCCCAGAATATTGGAAGGGAAAGAAACAAGATGCTCAATTCGTTTAATCTACATACTTTAGAAGACCAAACAAAACAATCCAACAACCTAAAACCACACTGCTAACCCAGGGACTGTGGGATCCATATGTATTTCAACAGTTGCTAAACAGCACACATTGAAAAGGCAGCTTTTGTCTGCACAATAGAAACAGTCCTCTGGATCCAAAGAAGGATGGGGAATATTTAAAAGACTATTAGGCAAACCACAACAAAAATGGGGGAACGGTACTAAGGGGAGGGAGGGAAGAAACCACTATGAGGGGGAAGGGTATGGGAGAAGGCAGGAACAGGAAAGGGGGATGAATTCTAACAAGGTGTAAGGACTCATATGTATGAAAACACCAAATTAAGGTCTATTACTGTGTTTGTTTTTGTTTATTTATTAGTTTTTCTAGACAATGTAGCCTTGGCTGTCCTGGACTAGCTTGTAGACCAGGCTGGCCTCAAATTCACAGAGATCCTCCTGCCTCTGCCTCCCTTAGTGTAGCTTAGGCTTATTACTTTGCTAATTTAGGTAATAAAAAATAAATAGTGTAGGTAAAAAAAAATGTAACTAAAGATTTTGAGAATGTGATTTGGTAAAGACAGGTAAAGAAAATATAGGCTTGGGGCTGGAGAGATGATGAGCACCGGTTCTTCTTCCTGAGGACCCCAGTTAGGTTCCCAGCACCCACATGGCAGCTCACAACTACCTGAAACTCTAGCTCCACAGGCGCTGATGCCTTCTTCTGGCCTTTGGGAACACTACGCACGTGCATGCCACACATACAGGCACATAGGAAAAGCACTCATGTACACTGAATAAGTAAATAAGGAAATCTTAATTAAAAAAATAAAAGTGGGGTATTTATTTTCAGAAAAAGAAAAGAAAGACCTGACAGCCTTGCACATACATTTTACAGGTGGAAACAGGAATGCCTTCTAAGCTGAGACCCAGGAAGCGCTGACACAATTAGTGGAGAAGCAGCCTGGATAGGTCCTCCAGGAGCCTCGCCAAGGAGGGCAGAGTCTGGCTTGGAGAAGTCATCTGGTGACCGTGCCAGGTGACAGAAGAAAGGTAAGGTGAGAACACAGGAAATAGCTTACTGAAGTATGCATCAGAGTGCAGGCATGTGCAGCTCACGCCACAGACACTCAGGAGGGTAGGGCAGGCCCAGTAGCTCAAGGCCAGCATGGATAATGTGGTAAGACCCTAATCCTAACCCTCAGAAAAAAATTAAGATAAGGGTGATATGTTAAAAAGAAGAAGAAGAAGAGGAGGAGGAGGAGGAGGAGGAGGAGGAGGAGGAAGAAGAAACATCATTGGTGGTTATACCTATGTAGAATAAGACTGAAAGCTGAGATTTTTCAGATTCCATCTGATAATATTCCCAAATTATTTGAATTTGTAAGAAAGAACATTTGAGCTTTATTTACAAAGTCCAATAAGATACTACATTCAATTAAAAAAACAAAACAAAACAAAACAAAACAAAACAAAACAAAACAAAACAAAGCTTTTCTTTCTGAGATAGGATCTCCTGCCCTGGCAGGTATGATCTTGAAGATTCAGCCTCCCATGTGCCAGGAACACAGGCGTGTGCCACCAAGCCAACCCTGGGGCTCCTGCCTATAATCCCAGCGCTAGGGAGGTGGAGACAGGAGGATTGCCATGCAGAGTAGGCTACGTAGTAAGCCCCAGGCCTAACTGAGCTACAGAGGGGGGCTGTTGTAAGCTATTTGGGGAGAAGGCTGTCCTCTTCTTCAACATGTGGCCAATGTGTCAGCTCGGAACCTCTCCCACGCCCAGGCAAGAAATTCTGAACTCAGTGGGTGACGCACCAAGAGATGGCATGAAAGTGGGGGGGAACACCGGGAAGAAGGGCTTCAGTGCGAGAGGGAGGGGGATGGGGAAAGGGGGGTGAGCATGAAAATGACTAAAATTCTGAAACTGCCAGGCAGTCAAAGTAGACTTTTAAAAGTCTGTGCCCGGTTCCACTGCTGACCCTGACTCCGCTGTGGCCACTTTTGGCACTGGAGACTTGACCCAGGGGACCTCAACATGCAAAGCGCACACTCATCCACGGAGGGCTCCCCCAGCTGTCATCTCGCTGGGTGACTGCGTCTGTACCTTACAGTGAGAGAAGGTCACCGTGAACTGGGCATCCTTGGACTGCGGGGAAGGCATGTCCGGGTCCACCACCGGGGCAGCGACTGTGGACTCACACTGCTCCCAGAACGTGTACTGACAGAATACGAAATTTGAGAGGCTCAAGGGCAGCCCAGTTGCCTCTTTAATTATCACCTGAAGAGATTTAAACAGTAAAGAATCACACTCCTCACAAAAGACACACGGAAGTATGTATCTGTCCACAGATCAGTCATCTCTAAGGGGGAGGGGAGAAGTCAGGGGACCAACTCCAGGGCAGCCAGGGCTACACAGTTGAGCCATCACTTGACAATACTGGAGACCATTCATTGTAATCTACCCATCGCTCTCTCAGTCACCTCCCTATCTTTATTTGCAGGGAACTTAGGGCCTCACACAGACTGAGCTGTGTTCCCAGCCCATCCTTTCTTAAAACTATAAATCCCGGCGGCCCCGAACTCACAGAGACCCACCTACCTCTGCCCCTTGAGTACTGGGATTCAGGGCGTGTGCCGCTGCCACCCAGCTACAAAAGAAACCTTAAGGAAATGGAGCTAACCGGGACCGCAGTGCAAGGAGGACACAGCATTCCACAGCACTGCGTGCTGCCGTGCTGGCACTTATCAAAGCGTGCGGAAGGACGTGTGTAGACTATGCACAAACACAGCCCGCCGTGTAGGAAGGACTCGAGTACATGTGGATTTGGGTATTCAGGAGGCGTCATGAAACCACCTTTGCCTAGATCCCGAAGGCACAGGGTACACGTTAGGGGAATTTCAAGCAACTGTCGTGAGAGAATTCCTCTAGGAAAAGGTGCTGCACACGGCTGCACCTCTTGGCAGATGGTCTAGCTGGGACTGTGCTGGGTGGGAGACTCCTAAAGCTTTGTGTGGACAGTCTGGCATCTGCCAGTGCCGCGTCGCTGCCCTCTCACCCGGCACGTCAGCTTCTTGACTCGGTGAATGACTTCCCCGCTGCTGTCCACCACCTCGAGACTCCCGCTTTCACTGGAGTTCTCCGAAGAGTCGTCCTCCGACACGCGCTCGGGGACGGCTCCCGTGACGCGCATCACCTCCACGTGGAGGCGCCCGGCGACCTGGATCAAGGAACAGAGCATCTCAGCGCTCAGAGGTGTGACCCGGACAACGCTAGCCTGGACTGAAATTCCCCGTACGGCTCTGCCTGGCCATCTCCAGTGGCGGGCGACCTTCCCCTGAAAGCCATGTCCAGCAGGGAGTCCCAAACCCCACCGTCCCAGAGCCAGCTGTGCCCCTGCAACCTTCCTTTCTTCCTCTGAGCCAAACCTGTCCCCTCCCAACCTGGTTTCTGGAACTATCCCGAGGTGTATCCCTTTTCCTCAGCTCAGGCAAGGAACAGCTTCAAGGGAGCCGGCCCTCTCCTGGAACACTCGGCCTTGGGTTGGTTTATATAGCTGCGTGTGCATCTATTTGATCTTGTGCTTGGGCAATCTAGTCAGTCTATCAAGGACCTATGCTCCTGGGACGCGAAGAGGAGTGGGCTCATCTGCCACCCGTGACCTCATGGCCAAGTGCAGAAAGACACTGAGGAATCGGAACCCGTAACAGAACAAGGTGGTTGCCGTACCAGGAGGCTCTGGGCCCTGGGTGTGCGTAGGACAAACGTATGATCAAGCACACAGCAACTATTCACTGAGAACTGACGGGGCCGGGGACTGTGCTTCCAACACCCCGCCAGGCAGACATGGCGCCTGGCTGAAGGCGGGAGGGTGGTATGTAAAATAGAGCCGAAAACGGCCTCTGCAGGGTCAAAGGGCTCTCCTTCCAGAAGGAACCGCATGAACAAAGCCAATCTGGGGAAGCAGCTCATTTGCTTGCTTCTGCAGGGTTCTGCTCTGCCGTGACAGGGTCTCACTGTGTAGCTCAGGCTGATCTCGCTCTTCCTGCTGCAGTCTCCTGAGTGCCTCGATTACATGGGCCTGCCTCCCCACTCTCAACTCTGGGGAATAATTTTTTTGTTCGACTTGTCATTTAATTATGTGTGTGGGTCTGGGCACTTGAGTGCTGGTGAGCAAAGAGGCCAAAGGTGTCAGGCCTCCCTGGAGCTGGAGTCACGGGCAGTTATGAGCCATCAAACAAGGGAGCAGAGACTCGAACCTGGGTCTGATACAAGAGCTGCAAGCCACTCCTAACCGCTGAGCCACTCCCCAGCCTCATCATAACTGTTGTTTTCAGGCCGGTTTTCATTAGAACTTTTTTACTTCTGCCAGTGATAAGTGTCTCACTGGGGAGGGTCCGGTATTCCTTTCCTTTCTCCTTTTTGAGATGGCTCAGACTGCTCCTGATCTTGCTGCCTCTGTCTCTGAATGCTGCCGTTACAGGGATGAGCCGCCCCACTGCCTAACAGTTATGTTTAATGCTCACACTCGCCTTCCAAACAGCTATTGGCACTGGGGCCAAGGATCCGAGAGAAATTAGCTGATCTCTGATGATCGAGAAACACAGGGAGGAAGCAGGCAGGCGAAGAGGAGTCAAATTGCACAGGGCAGTGCTTTGTACGAAGCTTGTGTGAGAGCTGAACTCATCTTTATTTATTTATGTGCATGTGTGTGTGTGTGTGTGTGTGTACAGGTGTATGCATGCCACAGCATGCTTGTGATGGTCGGAGGAAATCATTCAGGAGTCCTTTCTCTCCTTCTACTCTGAGAACCGGAGATTGAACTCAGATCATCTCGTTTGGACGGCAAGCGCTTTTACCCTGCCAAGCCATCAATGGAACCCTGAGTACATCTGTGAAGCGATTTCATATATCCAGAGCCCCCCAGTGACTCTGGATTAAGAGCTCCAGACACTTATATCCCACCCCTGGGAACCCAGGCCTCTCCCCAGCCTCCTCTGCAGACTACAGTTTTTTCACACCACATCTTATTCTCAGCCTGCTCTAAGAACCCCGAGGAGTAACTCTGAAGTTCAAGTCCATATGTTATAAAGAACAAAGGAGGAAGGAAGGATTGTGACTAAGTAGAAGATCATCCCTTGACGGGATGGGTAAAAGTCTGAATCTGAGACACACAATTTTCCTGCCTTGACCCACAGAAGATGGTGTCTAACACAGAAGAGCATCGGGGAGCCAGTGGGTTATGAGGAAAACCCTACCCTGTATCGGGGGGAACCACAGAGGTTAGCAAATCCAATGCCGCTGCCGAAGGCAAAAAGAAATGGGCCAGGAAACCTGGACCACTGTGTGAGCGTAGATCGGAGTTCTCTTTCTGGAGGGCAGTGTGCTGAAACGCATCGCAGGCCTAAACGCACGATGCGGCACCCCTAGTTATGAGTCATTCGGTTATGAGTCATTACGACAGCTGACATTCAGAGCGGCTGAACACCCAACAACAGGAGGTCAGCTACGTTTCCATTGTAATTAGGCTGTGGAGCAGTAAACGGAAGTCCACATCTTCACACAACACAATGGTCTCTCCATACCACAGAACGGGGAAAAGTGTAAGCACTTGCAGGGCCGGTCTGCTTTAAACGCACACACAACATATGTGACCTTATTTCTGCATCGGCCAGAGGGATGTGGGAGGATTTTCATTTCCTTTGAGTCTTTCTTTATCCATAGTATATTCAAATAATAAAGTTGTCAAAATAAAAAAGGACCTAGAGAAAAATAAAAACTTCTACACGGATATTTTCTAAAATGCCCAAGGCCTACATTAGGCAACCATATCCACACTGTTGAACTATGATAGCCTACAGGGCTGGGGCTGGGATAACAAAGGGTCATTTAAGCTTGCTTTTTTTTTTTTTTTTTTTTTTTTTTTGTTACTGAGGAGTTGGGAATAATCTTCCCAGGCTTTTTACTTATTTGTTTGTTTGTTTACAGACTCTGTTTGTTTGTTTATCCACTTATTTATTTATTTACAGGCTCTCCCTGTGTAGCCCTGGCCAGCCTCAAACTTCTTGTGTAGAACAGGCTTGCACAGAGATCTGCCTGCCTCTGTCTCATGAATGCTGGTGTCAAAGGAACACACCACCACGCCTGGCTCTAAGTAATACCTTGAAAAGGACATCTATTGGCCAGGAAAGAAGGAGTAGCTGACTAGTGCTACAGATACTTTTAAAAGATAAATTAATATGGGGCAAAGAGCTAAACGTATTGTCAAAATATTTCTAATTTTATTAAAAGGGAAAAAACTTGTGAGCCACCAATATGAATGTTATCCTTTTAGACCATGGCTTAACTTTGACTGATAATTTATATTCAGACCAGCTATTAAGACGGATAAAACAAAAGGATACAAACACACACACTCACACACCCCCACACCCTCAAGGCAGATTAACAAAATTTCACGCTGCTGCCATTTTCCAGGGACTGGTGTGTCCTTACCTCCCCCTGCTGGCTGATAATGGGTACTGCGTATTGGAGTTTCACATCACAGAAGAGACATTCCAAAAACACATTGGCCACACCGATGAGGTTGTGATTCTCCTGAGCCTCATAAAAAGGGTCACCGCGCTTCCCGTAGAGCCTCTTGGCCTGAGGAGTAGGATAGGTCATTGGGTGAGAGGTCAGGAAACAAAGCACCAACTTCTTAAATCATGTTGTTTCAAAGTAGCACTAAAAATACTCTCAGAGGAAACGTAAATCCTGTCCACACACAGACCCAGCACACGAGCTGGGCGTGTTGGCTAGGGGAGAGGAGCCAGCTGGGGGCACACGTGCAGACATGGATGAAGGGAAACCCACATTGGCTTTGGCTGGTCTAATTTTCCCGGACAGGGACTGACAGTGTGGAGAGCTTCCTTTCCTCCTTCTTTCACTTGAGACACAGTGAAAACAAAGCAAGAACAGACTGGCTGCTCTTCCCGGACTCAGCTTCCACCTGTCTGCCCTATGTGTGATCACACCATGCCTGGCTCGTTTTAAAGATCACGTTTTACCTCCCTAGTGTAAATGACCAAAGCACTGGACCTGTGGTTTTAACACAGATCTACTCCATGCTTGGTTTCACTTACCTCAGGGACATTTTCCTTCCATTCTTGGTAAAGCTCTCTCATATCGATCAATTTGTTCTCCAGCTTCTCAATGGTCCAAACCTGGGTGCTCTTCCCTTTTCTCCTCGCTTGGATGGCTGGCTCACTCACGATTGCCCCCCTCTGCAGAATGAAGAAAAAGAAAGTACACATAGTTCTCACTTCCCTCTCCACAGCGAAAGACTGCACATATAATGGCAAGGTTGTAAGCTTGCAAAAAATGGGATATTCTGGTCATTTTCTCTTCTTCTACATATAACCATGCACATGCTATTTTCTTAAAAATCAAAACAAGCCCATATAAACACGTAATTACATAGCCCAATCCCTCTCTCATTTTTTTTTTGTTTGTTTGATTGTTTTTCAAGGCTACAGAGAAACCTTGCCTTGAAAAAAGAATAAGGGATACAGCCTGAAGGTATGCACATGTCTATGTCTGAAATTAGAAGTCCAAAAACCAGTAAGATACTCCCCAACTCTCCTTAATTTTTTTTATTTTTTACTTTTTTAGTTTTTCTTTCTTTCTTTTAAGATTTATTTATTAATACAGTATTCTGCCTGCATGTGTGCCAGCAGGCCATAAGAGGGCACCAGATCTCATTATAGATGGTTGTGAGCCACCACGTGGTTGCCGGGAATTGAACTCAGGACCTCTGGAAGAGCAAGCAGTGCTCTTGACCTCCGAGCCATCTCTCCAGGCCCTCTCCTTAAATTAAAAAAAAGATTTTTATTCTATGTGCATGTGCGGTTTGCCCACATGCTTGTATGTGCACCACCTGTGTGCCTGGTGCCCTCAGAGCCAGAAGAGGAACTGAGTTACAGGTAATTGTGAGCCACCACGTGTGTGCTAGGAACCACACCCGGGGCCCCCGGCAGAGCATCACATGGTTAACAGAGTGAGCCCTTGCTGCACTCTCCACACACAACTTCCTTTCTAGCTTGCTGGCTGGGGGAAAAAAAAAATTTTTTTTTCTTCTATGTTTTTCTCTTACAGCAAAATTTCTTTAGGTTGAAATGACAGGGGACTTCCAGATGGCTGTAAGGAGTTCCGTAAGTGCTTTAGCAGGTTTCAAAGGCGTTTCTCCTTCTCAGAGAAGCCACGCATAGAAAGGCAGGGCGACTAAGCACACACACGTGCCCCACGGCCACGGCAGCAGGCCGTGTGCGTGAAGAAAGGCAGGAATAATTACATACATGCACATACATGTGTACATGCGAGTGTATGCCTTACCTCACTCTTTTGAAACTTGCATTATTACTGTGCGTGTTTAGTGTGTGAATGTGGTTGGGCATGTGTGGGTGCAGAGAGCTTGTGGGGGCCAGAGGGCAACTTTGTGGAGTCACATGAGACCCAGGTCATCAAAGCTGGGCCATCTTCTGAGCCCCAAGTTCCACTTTTTCATTTGTTTTTGTTTTTGTTTTTTCTTTCCGAGTTAGGGCTTCTCTGTATAGCCCTGGCTGTCCTGGACTCACTCTGTAGACCAGGCTGGCCCCAAACTCAGAGGTCTACCTGCCTCTGCCTCCTGAGTACTGGGATGACAGGCATGCACCCGTTCCCAGCTTTCTGTTTCCATGCTCTCTAAGGGCACTGTTTACACAGCATGCTTGCCCATGGGGCATTTACCAACCGGAAGGCTTACAGAGCCGTCACCCTGGCTCCCCTTAGCATCTGCTCACAAGGAGGACCTCTGGATTCTGGTCTGCAGGGTCTGCCAGCCTACGTCATGCCCTCCCACCCCCCAGGGCCATCCATGCCTACCTTCCTGTTGGCACTGAGGTTGGCCGCGGGGATCTGAAGCGTCACTTGGTAGTCGGTGAGCTTGTTCATCTCCTCAGCTAGGAAGTTGGCTTCCCTCACCAGAGTGTTCGCCTTCACCAGCTGCTCTCGAAGCTTGGCCAGGCTTTGCCTGAAGAGCTCATCCCTGCAGCGTTGAAGACAAGAAAGCCCAGAGGCGAAAGTAAACAGGAGTTCCCTTCCTTTCTCAGCACAGGACTACCTGAAAGCGCTGGCGAATACCAGCAGCAACCACACAACTGCTAGTAGGAAACTTTCTCTCCTGTCCACAGAGAGGTCACCGCTGAGAACTACTGCTGGGGACAGAACTGAGGGGTTGAGGGTTGCTGCTAAGGCAAACAAACAAACCCAGGCACTGGGCATGGTGACACATGTCTTTAATCTTAGGCCTTGGGCAGCAGAGGCAGGCAGATCTCTAGGAGTTCAAGGCCAGCCTGCTCAGGACTGCCACAATCTTTTGTTCTCTCTCTTTCTCTTCTTCCTCCCTTCCTTCCTTCTTCCTAAGGCCCAGTTGCTATATGACAGTCCTTATAAACACCTGCCTTCCAAATATCTGTGGCTGCTGTCTCTCACAGCCCTGGCTGTTATCTCTCACATGCCTTGGTGGTTGTCTTTAACATGGCCAGGTTGCTGTCCCTACCTTCTGTCTGCATATTCCGATTGTTGTTAGCGGACCCCTTACATTTCTGCTGTCTCAAGGCTCACCAACCTAAGCCCTCTACTTTGGCACTATTTTTACCAAAGGGTCAAGGACTAGGGATCTCAGGGAGAGGGGTGGTCTGTGCCAGCTGACATCACCGTGACATACTCAGTTTCATTTCTTTCAGACATGTTTAGTGTCTGAACTAAAACATCGATGGCCAAGCTAGAAGTGGGCTTGCAAACCGCCTCTCCCAGGTCTGTCCTCCCTTTCCAGGCCTCTCGGGCCCTGCAGCCCCCACTCCTAACTTGGGATCTGACCCTGTTCTCACCTCTCCTCAGCCCACTGCGTCACCTTCTGCTGGGCCGTCTGGCTGCTGTAAGCCAGGCGGTCCGCAGCGCCACTCGGCGGCTGCCTCTCCGGTGAGAGCTGCTGGCGAAGCTGCTCCAGCTCCCTCTCGTACATGAGCCTCTGCTCCTCCAGGGCGGTCCTCTTCTCTTCCAGGTATTGCTTCTCCAGGACCTGAACCACGTTTTGGACTGGATCTGGTGAGCCAAGAGAAGAGGCAAAGGGTTGTAAGCAGCTGACGAGAACAGGAGTCCACAGGGCGCCTGTCAGGGCCTTTCCCAGCAAGCAACATGTCCTGCCTCGGAATCCAGCTGGGTCCTGTGCTCCCGGGGACAGGCCTGAGGGCTCACAGAGGAAATTCTCTGGGTTTGCTTTCAGGTAACAGTCCCCCACTGTTACCTTCTTCAGTGCGATAAGCACATCTTCATGTGTACCCACATGATTCAAAAACCTCCCGGCATTTGATGTGGGAGGCGAGACCATGGTGGAAAGCCAGGACAGCACAGGGCTAGAAATATGAACGAGTGGATCTTCATGGCACGTGACTTCTACACTCATGTGACATGATGGCTTCTGTATGTGACAAACAGGCTTCTAGTTGCTCGCCACAAACTCCCCTACTCTTGAATTTCTCTAGATGGGGAGGAAATAATCATGGTTTGAAAGTATTGATTAGGGATAGGGCATGGAAGTTTCTCAGGTGTTAATGCCCAAGGGGGCAATTTACTTGAAAGAAAAGAAAAAGAGAAGACATGTCTTTGGCAACTCATCGGTCTAGAACTAGAACTAGCAACTGGGCAAGCAGGTACAAACAGATGGAGCCCTCAGCACCTCTGTGATTGGCTGTGGGACTCTGAGGAGCCAGTTGGCTGGACCCGAGTAGAGAGAGAGCCAGTGAGCTGGACGCCAGATCCAGGCCACGGCACATGGAGAGTCACATGACCAGTGAGTGACCTGACAAGCATGTGGTGAAGGGGAGAACTGTCCATCACGTGAGCACCCCCGGAAGTCCTGGTTACTTGTGTCATGGTCCTACTCAGTTCTGCTCAGTTTAATTTTCAGAAGGAATCTGGAAAGTCATCGTGGAGATTTTTATTCACCTGGTCATGGCTCTTGACAAACTCTTCCAAACTAGCCCATCAGTTTGTACTATAATCATAAACCTTTCTGTATTAGCATGTGAGAGAACATGTTAGCCTTAGAAAATAAAGTTAACAAAACAAGGCAAAAACGAGCAGTTTCGTATAATGACAAGACGCTGTGAGTAGTTTTAATAAGAAATGGCAGCTACTATGCCAACAGTGACTCTTTTGGCTGTAACTCAAGTGCAGGGACCAGACTGATTCCGCATGCGTGATCTCCAAAGAGCCCTGCAGCCCTGGCCTCCCTCCCCATATTCCCATTTCTACGCTGAGAAAACTGGGGCTCAGAAAAATCACATAGATGGCCAAGGTCACACAGCAAGCAATGACAGCAGCACATTTTGAGCTCAGACTGGACGCTGGCTAGTCAATGAGGGTAAGAATACCAACTCTATAAACAGATCGATACAATGTCGCTATCTGTGAAGTCGCTCTGTGCTAGCACTCACAGAAGAACAGACTTCAAATCAAACGAGCAGATCTAAAATCATTGTTTCTTCGAAGCAGCATCGGTGTTCCTCATTGAGAAACTGTCTCACAGGGTTTTGTGAGGAGATCCTGAATGACATACCGGGAATTGAACCTAGGGCCTTGTTCACAAACTGTGCCGTTGAGCTGTACTGGCCAAGTTCTCAAGAACATATTTAACCCCCATTCCTGCTTGCTGCGCTGCAGAAACACGTGACCCCAGCGGCTGACTCAGCAGGATCTCAACCCGGGATACCTGTCATGGTAGAGACCTCGTGACTGAGGCTGCTTAAAACCTCGCCAGCAGCCAAAGTGACATAACACAAATGCCAGTCACAGCCTCTGCTGGGGCCACAGACCCAGATGCAGATATACAGGGACGAGAGCAACTCAACCCTGCACCTGGACCAAGCAGGACTCCCAGGCCCCCTCCTACTGCTCCTCACACACAGCCCTGCTCAGGGGCCAGGCTCTGCTTTACCTCTTTATTTTGATGCTTTACAAGGAGTACATATATGTGTGCATGCATGTTCATGTGTGTGGGTACATGTGATGGCCCAAGGCACTGTCCACCTTCAAAAACACGTATTTATTTTGTGTACGCTGTGGGATGTGTGTGGAGACAGGAGACAACTTTCTAGAGTTGGATTTCTCATTCTACCATGTAAGTTCTAGGGGATCAAATTCAGGCTGTCAGGCTTGTTACCAAGTACCCCTTCCTGCTGAGACATCACACACACCCCCCCCCCCCCACACACACCCTGTTTTGAACCTCCCCCTCCAGGTTTCTTACTAGCCTGTGGCTCACCAATTAGTCCACACTGGCTGCCCATCAAACTCCAGGATCCCTCCGTCTTTGCCTCTCTGCTGCTGGGATTACAGGCACATGCTACTCCCTCTACTTTGTGTGTGTGTGTCTGTTTTTCTTTTAAATGTGGGTGCTAGAGACTGAACTCAGGTCTTTATAACTGGAAGGTAAGTACTGACTGAGCTATCTCCCCAGCCTGGGAACATCTTTGATAGATGCTATTCCTCTCCCCGGTCTATCAGTTTGATGCTTTTGCTATACTGCATATAATTTTAATACGATCCACAAGTTTCTTTCTTAATGGCTTTTCCCGTCTCCTTGTCCTGCCCACTGCTTCATTATATCAGATGCTAGGAATGAGATACCTAGCTATAAGGGACATTATAATAGTTAATAAATACTACGTGCCCCTGTTCCCCATGCACAAAACGTGGTGCTTGACCAGCAGGGGATCCAGTGGAAGAGAACTCCTGGAAAGAAGCCGAATCTAAGGAGACAGACCTGCTGATTGGAATGTCAGCGCTCGGAGAGACTGGAGTGTTTCAGGCCTTAGGCTAGTGCTAGCCCTCCGGAACAGCCATCCTTTGCCAGCCTCTGGGTCTGAACCAACATCCTGTGGCTAACAGATGAGACCCTTTTTGCAATCAGTAACTTAACAGACCACTAGCTTCCGCCAACTCCAAATCAAAGCCCACAGAAAAGCCTTCTCCATCTTGCTGTAGCTGCCTCTTTGATGTACCCACCGCAGTATTTTAAACTTGCCTCCATTTGTGGCTTTCTTTGTTCTGTAAAATAATGAAGCCTTATGAACTGCTTCCATGTTGGAACACGGAATTTCCTAAATGACTACGTCACAGTCACTCAAAATGGCTCCAGGATAAAGTACCTCTTATTTTTACTAAAAATGAGTAAAGAAAATAGATCCTAATTAGCAAGGTAGTCTGCCTCTGAGATGTCCCAGGACACCATCTGATCTCTAACGACATAACCAAATAACAGAAGGCTGCTACCTTAATTTCACCCCCTCACTCTTCCTTTCTCCCCTCCTCCACCCTCCCAGGACTGAGGATGGAACCCAGGGCCTCATGCACACCAGGCCATCACTCCATCCTCTTCACTTTCTTCTCAAGTGACCGTTTCAAAATCCAGTGACTCTGGTGCCTAAAGCCAGGATCCCCAAGAGTGAAGTTTTTTTTTTTTTTTTTTCAGGAGTGAAAAGGGGCACACTGTTGGGGGCTGAGAGCCATCTCTTAACTAGCTTACTCCTTCCCTGGCAGGCAGACCTTAAGTGAGAATAGACTAACTATCACCCAAGCACGCAGCAGACAGGACAGGGGTGCTGGTGGAGGGCGTCAGGAAGAGCATCAGAAACAAGTCACACTGGGAGTTGCAGGGGGAAGAAAACAAAGTTTCTAATCTTAGATATTAGAAACTGGCTCATGACCTTTGCCAGTCCCTAACAGTCTCTGTTTTAGAGCTGGCTACAGAAGAAATGGGGGAAAGGATTAGTGTTTGATTTCCATTTCAGGCCCTCAGGGAAAAGACACTGTTGTTTGTAGCCAGATTTTCTTTTGCTTTATCTTCATTTGTTTTTGTATGTTTTTAAGCACGTGTACCTGTGTGTGTACACGCGTGTGGAGGGCTGAGGCTAACGTCGGCCATCTTCCTGGATGGCCTTCTACTTCATATGTTGCTGCAGGTCTCTCACTCAGACTCAGAGCCCGCCGGGCCAGCCAGTCTAGCTGCCCAGTTTGCCTCAGGGATCCTGTTTCCACCTCCCACACGCTGGGTGGGGGCCTGCCATGCCGGCCCAGCTTTTACATGTGTTCTGTGGACCAGAACGCTGGTCCTCACGCTCACGCAGCTCCCCTTTTGCGTTTACGCTCAGAGGAGCTGGGTGTTGGGTCAGTACTTACTCTAGAAGGTCTATTGCCGAGACAGCAGGGGCTACATCTAGAAGTGCCACTACCCTGCGCTGCCATGCTCTGCAGCAACGGAGCCGTTAGTAACAGTAGCAGCCAAGGACACTCCGCTGTGCCACCGCGTGTGTGGGGAAAAGGAGAGCAGGAAGGTAACGAGGCCGGAATGTGCTTGGGGTGTCGTTTGGCAAAGGAACATTCCTCAGTCATGATCAAGAAGCACTTCTGTCAGGCAGAAAACCTTGGCTTCATCTCAACACTGCCCGTTAGACCCTGCCAAGGCTCGAAGCACACATCATCCATCAGCGCCCCCCCTCCCCCGAAAGCCAGCCGGGCCCCCACATGCTAAGGCGGCAGTTGGGAACCTCTCTCCCAGTGTTGGTGGACCAGCTTCGTCTGAAACCACAGGAGGGGGAAGAGGATCTTCAAGTAGGACCACCACGGAGATGACCACCAGGCAGACAGGCTGACGGCCAGGAAGCCACCTGGCAGGAGATGGAATCCTGAGGACACCACGGCCACCAGTTCATCTACACTGCTCAGGGCATGTGGGTGGGCCTCGGGGGGAAGCACCAGCCAGGGGAACTGGAACTGTTCTATACAGGTAAACAGCCTGGAGAACATGTCACTTTAAGCATCACTTTTACCAAAAGTGCTTGAGACCGCCTGTTAAGCAAGACTCTCGGGAGGTAAAATTTCCAACTGAGTTTATAGCAAATGTTACCCTTTATGTTGGTTAGATTCTATTCGAAATTCCTGGGCCCATGTTTTCTTGAGGGACTTTTTCGCTCTCTCAGAAATGATGTGATCAAGGATGGAAATTTTGATTTAAGAAAAACAAAAAAAAAAACAACTTTGTCAAACCCATTCAGTGAATACTCGGAGACCTCAGAAATGCTATCAAAATTGGCTTAGAAACTCCAAGTCCCCCAAAGGGGGACATCTGTGCATTCCCTGGTTCCGACCCGAGTTCTCTCTGCAGTCTTGAGGCTGCTCCCTGCTGATGGCCCCTTCGAAAAACTGGTGGGCTTTACGTGTCTCAACTTTAGGAAGGCTCTGCTTATACAGCGGAGCCCTGCGTGGGATGGCGTGGGCACGCGCTGCCGCCCCGGAGCCCGTGTCTTACCGTTGCTGCTCAGTGTCTTCATGATGACCTCCATCTGGGCAAACTCGTAGTTGTAGTCTGGCTCCGAGGAGGCCTCGCTCGCTGCGTCCACGTCCTGCTCCGCAGGACAAGTTTCCCTTTCAAAGTCTTTCAGCCAATCCCGCCGTTTCCTCTTGGGTAAGTTAATTCTGTAGGGAGGGGGGGTTTCGGCACCAGACAACGGTCAGCTTGAGTTATACTTACGTAGGCAACAGGAAAAGAAAAACAAAAGGAAATGAAAAATACTAGAGAACAGGAAGTTGTTACCTAAAAAAGTGGTTATTTCCCCATAGGATCCTGTCCCCGTGCCAGAGCTGGGTAGTACTGGAGACAAGGGTGCCATTTACACAGGACCTGAGGGGACACAAAGGAAGATGGCAGGTGGATGGAAGTGGCCTTGGGACACCAAGAAGGGACAGGGAGCTTTCTTTTAAGGGATGCCTTCTGGGAAACATTGGAAGGAGTGACAAGAAATACAACCTTAGCAATGAGCCAAGGTCCCCAAGCCCCTCAGAGAGTGATGCCCAACTGTGTGTGCTTCTTTCTGCTGGAGACAGAAAGCATCACTGAGCTGGCCACGGTGGTGCACGCCTGTAATCGCCCTCAGGAAGGCAGAGGCAGGTGTATCGCTGTGAGTTCAAGGCCAGCCTGGTCTACAGAGCAAGTCCAGGACAGCCAAGGCTGCACAAAGAAACAGTTTGTCAGTTTGTCAGCTAGGGACAGGGCACAGCTATAGTCTTATCATTACCACAGAGACAAGGAAGGTAGAGACAGAATTTCTGGATGTTCCCAGGCCAGCTAGCCTGGCAAATACAGAGCTGAACAGGAGGCTCTCTCTCTTTCTCTCTGTCTCTCTCACACACACAGAGTGAGAGAGAGACACAGAGAAAGAGAAGCAAAAACAGATATAGTCAACAGCTCTTTAAAAAAAATGTCTGCTGGCAATTAAGAAACAACACATAAGCATGAAGTTTTGAAATTTATGCAGAAAACAAATAACCCCTTCAGTGTAATGGTTTAACCCTGGCCACCAAGGCTTTGCTGTAACAGCACTAGCAAGGGAGCTATTACTCCTCAAAGTTACTGTATTGCTATGATCTGAATTCACAACGCCCCCACGGGCTCATGTGGGCGGCGCTGTATCCAAAGGTGGTGGGATTTGGGAGGCGGAGCCCCACTGCAGAAAATGGGTCACTGAAGGAAGACCTTAGGAGATAAAGCTACCCCAGGCCTGGACAGATCGCTGTTTACTGCCTGATGTCTGAGGCTACGGGACAATGGGGCCAGCGGCCTCATGCTCTCACTGTCCCTCCCTCAGGCCATGCCTGTCACATGGACTGGACCCTTTCAAACTGTGAGCCAAAACAAACCCCTCCTCCTCTGCTGGTGTTGTTTTTCTCTTGAATAAGGCAGAGAGAACAGTAACTAACACACCATCTGTAACAGAGAGCAAATCCCCTGGGATACCCAGCGTATCCTTAACATTGACGCGTCCTGAAAGCAAGTGAGGGGAGGAAGCCCCCACTGGCATCTCCTACCTTGCGTTTTCTTTGGGCGTGACGGTGACGTCACCATCTGCAGCGATGTCGATCTCACAGTGCTCGGGCTGAATCCCTATCCCAAAGAGCTGGATGTCCTGAGAGGTATCGGCACCCACCCGCGTGTGATCCTAGAACGAGGGATTAAAGAGAGGAGACCAAGTTCACAAAGTAACTCAGCCAGAAATGCTCACAAGAAGATCTGGAGCACCTGGCCCCAAGGGTGGGCTGGTGTGATGGCTCAGCGGGTATCGGCATTCATCACCAAGCCCAGTGACCTGAGTCTAATCCCCAGGATGTACATGGTGGAAGGAAAATAGTCCTCTGACTTCTAATCACATGCTGTGGCATGGGCATGCCTGCTACAAACAGAAAGGAAGATAGATATAGAGAGATGATAGGGAAATCAACGCAGTACCATTTATAAGGCAAATGCTTACTTTGACACAATTAAAAAAAACGTTTATAAATTCTACCAAAACCTGCTCCTATATCAATAATAATTAGGAATCATTTAAAAACATAAGAAATTTGGATTTAGCAGTAGCAGACACTGAATTCTCATTGTGTATTGAATATTTACTATTTAGATGGGTACCGGCATGCCATTTCATCGGAAGCCTCGGTTTCTCTTCCTCTCCTATATTCTCGCCTTCTCTTCCTTTTTTTTTCTCTCTAAGAAAATATCATTTACATTACTTATTCAACCATGTGACTGAATTCTTCTTGAAAGAGCTACATTCCAGGACCACTATAAAGCAGTCTCTTGGAGAGTTTTACCGCAGTATCTCTTTCTCCTACCTCAGGGTTGGGACACAGCTCAGTTGATAGAAAAGACCCTAATATGTCTATACAAAAAAGCCAGGCAAGGTGGTGTTTGCCTGTAACCCCACTGTTGAGGAGGCAGAGGCAGGGGGATTCCCCGGGGCTTTCTGATCAGTCAGTATAGCTTATCAGTAGGCTCCAGGATCAGTGAGAAAACCTGTCCCAAAAACTACGGTGGAAAGTGATTGAGGGGCCGAGTGCGGTGGTGCATGCCTATAATCCCAGCACTCAGGGGGGCAGAGGCAGGTGGATTGCTGTAAGTTTGAGGCCAGACTGGTCTACAAAGAGAGCAAAGAGAGTCCAGGACAACCAAGGCTACACAGAAAAACCCTGTCTCGAAAAAAAAAAAAGTGATTAAAAAGGACATGACATTAATTTCTGACCTCCACATATGCACTTGTGCTTACACACACACACACACACACACACACACACGATTCTAATGCCAATATTCCAGAGTGGTGAAGCCTGCGGCCTATATGATGTTCAGATACACTCATGTAGTTTTAAGTACGTGGGGTCTCAGACATGAGACGGGACACTCTTGGAGACGCAGTTAACTGCACACCCCTGCTCACCCACAGAGTAGCTTTCTGTACTTTCTGTGCCGCTCTATGAATCATTTATTCGCTACAGTATTACTTTTCTATGCAATGGAGAAAATGTGAAGCCTGGTCTTTCCCATTCGGACGCCTGTGGTTGGGAATGCAGCCTCATGTCACAGTGCTGCCACACACCTCACAGGACCCCAGCTCAGAAACAATTCCTTCTCCCTAAATAACAGGGCCTAAGCTGTCTCACAGAGCATGATTAGGTCAAAGGCTAGCTGTACCAAGTTTTCACCTCTAAAAGTGGAAGGAAAAGATGTTAGGAGACTGAGGCTCCCGGCTTCAACTCCAGTTTATTCTCCATTGTGCATTAGCCACTTCCAGGGGCTCAAAATCCTCGATGGGGTGTTTATTTAGCTTTCCAAAGAGGGCAAGTCCCATGCGGCAGCAGGTTTGTCTGCTGCAATGTTGCCCTCAAGTCCTCGGGTCCAGGCCTGGAGAGATGACTCAGCAGTCAAAGGCACTTGCTGCTCTTGAAAAAGACGTGGAATTGGTTTCCAGAACCCATAATGGTGGCTTTCAATGGCTGTGACTCCTGTTCCAGAGGATCTGATGACCTCTTCTGGCCTCTGTGGGCACTGCACGCATGCTGTACACACACACACACACACACACACACACACACACACACACCATAAAATATACACTTTCTGTGTGTACGATATAATTTAATACGCTTTGATGGTCAACTGAATTCCCTTGGTTGGTTGGGGCATCCTGTACCAATGTAATTAAGTGTCCTATTTCCCTCTCTCTCTCTTCCTCTCCCTTTGGGAGAGAGTTCTACATAGCCCAGGCTGGCCCTGAACTTGCTATGTAGTGGAGGATGAGCCTAACTAAACTCCCAATCCTTCTGGCTTATACCTTCCTAATACTGAGATTATATGTGTGTATACCACACCAGGCTCTGATGTCCCATTTCCTGCTTAATAAAATTGTCAAGTAGTTCTACAAATGGAACCAAAGAACCCCCGACATCTCTTGACATTGCAGGGAACCCATGAGGTCACAACTGCTTTAGGACAAACACTACATGCTTTTTTTTTTTTTTTTTTAATCCCCGCTTTCTCATTTTATCATGTACAAAGGGCAGGGCCTTTGCAGGCACCTGACCCGTGATGACGTAGCTCTGGGAGCTGAGAGCTGTGTGGAGTCCTCAATACTTGTAAAGAATGTACGTGGGATCTAATAGAAAACCACTGTGGACATCTCCCCAGAATGGTCAGGGCACACAGAGGCCACCGTGTCGATGCTAAAAGGCCACACGTGAAGGGTTATCATAGGACAAGAGTCCTTTCCAGATAATGCGGTCAGAGCTAACCAGACTCGGAGCTTTGCTCTTGAATCCAGTCTAGGGTCTCGCTAAGGCTCGTGTGGGATTTGCTGTCTCCTTAGGGACACAAGGAGGAATCTCTAAGGCCCCTCAGAATCACTGTGGTTGGACTCCAGGACCTCAGAACTCTGTCTTCTTACACTTGGGTCCTTCTCCTATGGGCATACTCTGGGTTGTCCCCTCTGTAGCCTGTATGTGAGGGCATCAGGGCAAACAAAAGCTGTTTCTTATGATCAGCGCACCATCCACGGTCCTGCTTCTGTGGAGGGTAAAGCTGGATACAAAAAGCAAGATCCCGGGAGCAGGCATCGGGCTCGGTTGGGGCGATTCGGGATCACAGCGGCCCAGCTCTCACATAGCTCCTCACCTTTAAATAGTAAACCAGAAGCTCATTGAGGGCAGGGTCTGCGTTCAGGTTGACGAGGTAGCATTTGTCATCCCCGACCTTGATCCCGGAGGTCTCCAGGGAGATCCCCATGCTCTCCAGCTGCCGCTGCCTCTCCTGGCCGTGGAAAGACAGAATCAGACACGCTTTGTTGTTCAACTCACAGGACGTATCCATGGAAAGAGTAAGTCACTGTTTCTGGGGACAATGCCAAAGGGATGACACGTTCTATGCAGCTCAGCTGGGTTTACTAAGAGCCTGGACACAGCAGGGTCACAGGGCACCAAGGGTGACTCACACATGGTGTCAGCTCGTAAGAAACTGGAAGTCTGGGAGAGAGGACAAGAAGCATATAACGAGAATGCTAAAGGGAATGTCAGTGTGCCTTGGGGGGCTACGAAGGGCTGAGGGGTTTCCTAGGAGGGGCATCATGGTGGGTTAGAGACAGGATGGACTGAGAATGTGTGCATTCTGATAGCATTTGGAGGAATTTCAGTAGCGAGGTTGAGAAGTGGTCGCAGGAAATCGCTCAGACTCTGGTCATAGCGGATGACTTCAGGGGCAAAGAACTCCAAGCGAGTGGGGAAAATAGTGGGAAACGGAGTTGGATGAGCAGGCAGGGTCCCTGCCATAACAGGCCTGGAGTCTACCGGCCCTGGCAAAACTTTGGCCACAGAGTCCAGAATGTGGTGGGGACGGATCTACGGCCCGGAACTCAGCAGCTAATAAAACAAAGTGCATCCTCGTGAGAGGAGAGCAACGGTAGCCACGCTCATGAAATGCACTGTGTGGAGCGATGGAGTGATCCCGAACGCACATGCCGCGGTATTACCCCGTTTTCCCATAGTCCATTTCAGCCAATGCTCACACGGCATCTTCTCATAAGCACAAAGCATCAGATGGTGAAAAACTACTGTGTTGCACTTTTAAAAAACTTCTGCCAATCAGAGCTTTCAATGTCACACTTCGCCAAGAGATCTTGAAAGGAAAAACCCCCCCCCCCAAAAAAAAAAAAGAGTCCCACTCAATCACAACATGGACCTTTGTTCCTATGAGGAACAGAAAGGAAGAAAGATACCCCCCGCCGCCCCCTCCCCCTGCACAGCGTTGCTTATTGAATGGAGTATTCCAGCAACACGGGACCATACAGACTGCTAAGACACAAGAAGCTGCTGCTTTCAAATGAGCTTGGCAGAGAGAACGAGGACCTGGAGCAGAGGTTCTCAACCTCTGCGGCTCAAGTGACCCTTTCACAGGGGTCGTCTACCAGATACCTACATATCCGATATCACGATTCACAACAGTGGCAAAATTACAGTCAGGAAGTAGGAACGGAAATAACTTTATGGTTGGGGTACTAAAGGGCCACGGCATCAGGAAGGTTGAGCACCCCTGCCCTGGAGGGTTGTGGAGGAGGCAGGTGTCTGCCCGGGAGACACCTGGTGGAAGGAGGCCACAGCGTCTTAGGCTGCGTCATCAGCACACCTGCGCGATCTCTTCCGTCTTCCTCAGCTTCTCTTCCCACGTCACTGTCAGCTCTTTGATCAGTTTCTCAGACTCTTCGAGCTTCTCCTTCAGCTCAGGGGCCTTCATGGCCTTTAAAATAAACCAGACGTGTCAACTTACACAATCTTCCCAGCATTATATAACAGTATATAACGGTGTGTGTGTATATATATATATATACACACATACATACATATGTATGTATGTATGTATACGTATACACACACACACACACACACATATATATATACATAAAACGTATATATATCAAAACATATAACAGTGTCCTTGTCTGTGGTACTGGAGTTTGAATGCAGCATCCTTCGCACCCTATAAGCAGCTTATGCATATTCTATAATGGGTAAGAGCCACATCTCAGCATCCTACGTCCTTCCTTGGCAAGTATTAATCATCTCTCAAAAGCAGTTAGTCACACACTGTCAGCGTGGGCCTCTGTTCATCGAAGTAAATGGAGGAGGACATGGTTGTTCCTCTTAAAAGAAGAGGCGAAAAGGAAGGAAGGAAGGAAGGAAGGAAGGAAGGAAGGAAGGAAGGAAGGAAGGAAGGAAGGAAGGAAGGAAGGAGGGAAAAAGGAAAGAAAAAGAAAGAGAAAAAAGAAAAAGGCCAGCATCTGGAGGAAATGGAGGAAAAAGCAACAAAGGCTAACGGTTGTTTCATTTAAGGACTGAGAAAAAAAAATACTAAAGTTTATCTCTGAAATATCAAAGTAGGAAAAGGTTTTTGAAACAGATTTATTTGTCAACAACAGAAATCAACAATGTTGTCCATAAACACCCTGTAGCTGCAGTAACCACTTGGGAGCCTTTCTATCAACAAGACTCAACCTCCAAGACTAAGGAAAGGATACCTGACTTCTATGAAAGCCTTGTGGAAACAATCTACAATGTTAATTAAAAAAACACAACAACACCACACTGTTCTTAGGATTTCCCATTGGAAGGGCAAGGGCCAAGTGACTGACTGAGGCAAACAATTAGGTAGAGACAGGAATGACATCATTTCCCTCCTTGTCTACAAGTTGCTAGGGCAGGAGCCAGTGTTTGTCATGTCATTCTTTACGGTGTCTTTTGGCCCGGAGCAGGCGCTAGCACACACTGAAATGCTAAATCACCCGGATATGACCTAGGGCTGCAAGGCAGCAGCCTGCCCTCACCCATCAGACACCCAGGTCAAGGACCCTCAGGGAGGGGCCCGGCAGATGGTACCTCAGCCTGCGAGAGCTGCTCTCTCAGTTTCTCCACTTCCTCTCGCAGCTCTCGGATGACCTTGGCATTGGGGTCCTCATTCACCACAGCGTGGTTCACAATCCTCTTGGCTCGATCTGCGTATCTCAAGGTGGACAGTGTTTCCTCGTAGTTGTCCGCCGCTGGGCTGATAGTCGCTATCATAGACGTCTGGCTGTTCCCTCCTAAATTGTCCTGTAAGGAATTCCAAGTAGCAGCTTTTTGAACACTACCCCATGGCAGCGCGCACCAAGAGTGGGAAATGGCCACACGTGGCTTTGCTCTTTGTGAAGAAAATGCAGAGCGAAAATGTGTTGAAATTTTGTACACAGTTTTATAAAAAGATGAACCATGGGCTCTCTACATGTATAGCAATAAACAGTACCTGCCAAAGGACATTGTAACAGAATGAAACAATGTGAAGAAGGGTTCTTTTGTGTCTGTGTGCTATTGTGTGGCACAGGCCTGTGAGTGTGCGGGTGTGTGTGCATGGCCATGCAGATGAGGAGGAAAAGGAAAGATGTCTTTCTCTGTCACTTTTAATTCCTCGAGACAGTGTGTCTCGCTGAACTGGAAGCCAGCTGCTTCAGCTAGGCTGGGTGCTGGGGATTTGAACTCTGGTACTTACGCTTACTCAAGCAAGTGCTCTTACCTGCTGAGCCATAGCCACGCACCCTGGATCTTTGCTGTGTAGCACTGAGAATTAGGATGACAGTACTGTGCGCTGGTTGAGCCCCGCGCACTCCTATTAGAGCTGTCACACTGGAAACAGCAAGATTTAGATTGATATGGATCCTAGGTCTACAAATTACCTTAAGAAGCCAAGTGAGGACCGAATCTCGATACGGCACAAATTTGTTTTTGCCTTTGCCAGCGGCCTGGTCAGCCAATGAGGATATAACCAATCCCAAGGTTGTAAGCGATCTGCCACAAGAGGAACGGAAATTAAGTTTTGTGGAATGTTTGTTTTCCTAAAACAACAATCTCTCCAGAAAACAAGAATAAAACATGCAGAGCAGTTAAATTAACAGCTGATTAAGTCTCCAGTAATTTTCCCAGAAGCCAAGAACAAAGAAAAAGGTAACCCATTAACATAAAACAAATTCAGAATTTCTATAATATTATGCTTTATTGCAGAATTTATAAAACGTGTGGTAAAGCATAATAGTTTCTTTGTAAAATGTGTTTTGTATAAATTCTCCAATAAAGCATAATATTTTATAAACATGCAATATAAACATGGAATTATAAAATCATGCTAGAAAGCACTAATTCACTCCAAATATTAAAGTCTGGATTACTTAATGTTCAGGTCAAATTTGGACCACTCAGGCCTCTGTTCTTGCACCTGACAGAACAACCCCTTAGAGCTTAAAGCTGGGACATGATTCAGCGTAAGGTGAACACAGGTAGTGTCACAGGAGGGAAGACGCGCCCAAGCAGAGGACAGCATCACACTTTGCTTTCAAACTCTGCTGGTCACAGGACCATTGCTAACACTGAAGGAAGCTTCTCCTGACCTACTAAACCAGAAAACGATCTCTCAGGGTCTCACATTTACACACACACACACACACACACACACACACACACACACACACACACACACAATTTTGAGAATGTGCAGTTGGTAGTACCCAAGGATGTTAACACTTGTTAATAATGTGTCATCCTGGGACCTAAACCATCTCTGTCTCTGGGAACGTGTCAGAAATGCCGACTCTCAGGCCCTACCCCCACCTGCTGAAGGGTGGACTCGGACAGAACTCAACCACTTGCATTTGACAAGCCTTCCTGGTGAGCTGATACAAGCTGCTTTTCTGAGGAACACTGGCACTGTTTTGGCGTTTAACCTGTGCTGTCTCCAGCTGGTAGCAAAAGCGCCCCAGTGGTGGTGGTGAGGCTGCCGCATGACTCAGAACAGGGCAGCAGTGAATGCTCAGTGTTAGAGGTGAACAGTGACCCCAGAATGCTTTTTAATTCTACCCTCCCCCTCATCTGCTGTTACGGAACTCCTAGATTTCTTACCAGCTCTAGAGCAGGATGGGAAATGGGAGGGGCTGACTGAAGAACCCTAGGTTGGGATGGCATTTACAAACAGACCTGCTTTGTTTTCATTGGGTTTTGGTGGCGCTGTAGATAAATGCAGGGCCTCACAAGCTGTTCCTCTCGACTCCATCCACAGTCTCCCCCAAAGCCTTGGTACTTAAAAAGTAGCAAAGATTTTAAACCTACCTAACATACAATAATGGAGAAGCTGGGATCAAAGTAAAAACAAATGGGGGCTAGCAAGATCCTTCAATAACTAAGATTGCTTGCTGCTCCCACAAAGAATCCCAAGTTAGAATTCTAAGGTCCACATCAGGGGACTTACAACCAAGCTATTTTCTGGCCTCTGTGGCACCCACAGGAAAGTGCACAGACGGACAAAGACACAGATGAACAAATAGACACAGACTAACAGACAGATGGATAAACAGATGCATACAGACACAGACAGTCAGACACAGACTGAAGTGAAAAAAAAGTTTTGTTTTGTTTTTTTTTAAAAGACAAACTGGTAGGATTTTTTTCTCTTTTCTCTTTTCTTTTTCCTCTACCTTAAATTTTTAATCACCAGAATTCTTTCCTCACAAGTAGATTTCTGCATTGTTGAAATTTGGTGTTTGATACTGGAATACATTCTTAGCGACTGTGTTTATGTTATACATCATTTTAATGGGCGCCTCATCTTCTGACTACTTATTCCTTGATACTCATTTTGCATTTGTTTTACACCTTGGAAATGATGTTAAATGGAAGCAAATTCAAGGGGATTTCTTGTACAAGTTCAAAATGAGTGCAAAGGCAGCTAAGACAGACCGAAGCATCCACAGAGCATCCGGCCTGGGAACTGCCGGGGAGCTTAGGTGCAAAGGAAACGAGGTCCTTGAAAGCCGAGGCGCTCCTTAGAGGTTGACCAGTTATCCCAGGAAGCTGCCTCTGAATGGGATGCCCAGAGAAGAGGTGCCACTCACACCTTCCCTGATGCCAGGTTCCATTCACGCTCTCAACTTCGAAGCTGACAGTGACCAAGTGAGAGATCACGGAAGCCGAGCCTCTTAAACTACATGAGAGGTGGCAGAGGAACTCGGTGTGGACGGCACAACAGTCATTCTGAGAAGTAGTGAGGGGACAGGCAGTCAGGAAAGGGCTCTAACTCCTGGGCAGCTGGCCTGTGGCTCAGAGTCTCCCGCAACAAAATGAACATGAACCAGGAAAACTATCCAGGAGGAAACAATGAAACACTGTTATTAAGCTTTATAAGCTATATAAAGTTGTATGAATATTCCTAGAGGTGGTATATTTGAGTATTACCTGATGGGGGCGCAATTTTGGAGATACTAATGAGCGTATCGTATTTTAACTTTTTTAGTTTTGCAGAACGAGGAACTGCACATGGGGGGGGGGCCAGTATTCCACCACTGAACTATATATGAACTCCCCACTGTCTTCCTCTTTATCTTCAAAGACAGGGCGTCACTAAGTTGCCCAGGCTACCTCTGAACTCACTCTGTAGCCTAGACAAGCCTTGAACTTGTAGCCAAGGTGACAGGTCTATGCAGACTCTTGACCATAACAGAAGCGATGAAAGCAAGATGAGGAGTCATATGCCTCAAGTGGCCAAGGCTGAGAGTACAAGGGAACCATGGTCCGTGTCTGGACGCTCAGGAAGGGCCACTAGACTGTCATTTAACTGTGCTGGGTTCTTGGTGTTCTTCACATGTTTCTATGGCAACCTACATACCAACACATCAGCTCCAAAGCTCTTGCTGCTCTACCTCCCAAGGCCAGGGTTGCAACTTAGTCCTCCCAGTGTGTAGAGAAACCGAGGCAGCCAGAATCCAGTGGAGGGGAAATGGCTTCTCTATCCGGCTTCCACCAGACAGGTAGACTTGCAGCCTGGCCGTCTGATGGACAACTTCTCACCCCACCTCCCAAGAAAGAATCACTACAGATGACCTATATCTCACACAGCATATCCCTGGGCAGCTGCAGTCACACGGTGCCTTGGTGTCTCCCTTCTTCAAACTGAAGGAGTGCCCTGCGCGTCAAAGCACTTACGAACTTCGGGAGAGATGAAGCCCCTGAATCCGCAGCCCATTAAGCAGACACTGCAGACGTGTGGAGCCGCTGACAGGTTTGCTTAGGAGGATTATCAACGCTGTATGTAGAAGCCGGCCCGAGAGGCTGAGAGCACATTTAGGAAATACATCTTACTAACGCTGTTAGCATGAGCTCAGCTTCCTGGATGCCAGCCACTGCCCTATGTACCTTATAAGAAGCTGCTGGCTGAATCTTCATAGTAAGCGTATCTGACTGACAGCTTCCTTAGTTGTATTTTACAGAAGGAAGAAACCGAGGGAACGTCACATAGCTGGTTTGGATAACCAGGAAATTGTGGGGTCTCCTCTGGGAAAGCCATTTTGACGGCCCCCCGCCACCCTTCCCGAGAGCTGTCATTCACCTCTGCTGGGTTCTCACTGTTCTTCATATGTTTCTATGGCAACCCACATACCAACACAGCAGCTCCAAAGCGCTTGCTGCTCTACCTCTGGAGGTCAGGGTTGCAACTTAACTCATCCCTGTGTTCTCATCAGTGTTCATCACACACTTGCTAGGACGTGTCTGCAAAGTTCAAGCCTGTACCTCACATCTGAGATCCTTGAGTGCACAGGTACCTTGAAATTCAGAGTCTTTTAGAATTTCATATTCGTTATATACACTATATCCACAGAGGATCTTGGACAGTCTCCGTAATAAATAGGAGAATATCCATGCTGTGCGTAAATTGAGATGATCAATGTAGAAACAGTCTAGAACAGTGGTTCTGAACCTTCCTAACAACGTGACCCTTTACCACAGCCCCTCATGTTGTGGTGACCCCCAACCATAAAACTGTTGCACTGCTACTTCATAACCATAATTTTGCTTCTGTTATGAATCATTACATAAACATCTGATCTGCAGGATACCTGATAGGCAGCCCCCAAAGAGGTCAGGGCCTACAGGTTGAGAACTGTTGGTCTGGGAATCAAGCCTGGAGGCTACCTCAGGGGAGCGGAGAGCTCTTGACTCTGCTCAGTGATGCTCTTCCTCTCCTGACCCAGAGGCTCCCAAGGGCTGTCACCCTTCTGTCACGTATCACCACAGATGTCTCAGCTTGCCTCCACGTGGCTTTAGAATCTTAAAGACTAAGGGGCCTTTGACACAGTGTCGACTTGGATAATCTCAACACCCCAGAGACCAGACCCTAATTACACCCGCAAAATCCATCTGCCTTGCACCATGTAGGCAGGTTTTGGAACCTACAGTGTGGAGCTATTTGGTGGTGGTCCGGCTCTCACCGTGTTTCGAGTTCTTTATGTGTTCCCAGCACCTGCTGCAGGGCTAGGTACTGAGTCCACGCGTGACTCACATTTGATGGGCTTTCATGTATGTGATATTTCCAAATGTCAGTTTACTGGTATTTAAACTACCTGTCGTATCAACAGACATAAAATGACCTGTTCTGTGTCCTGAGCAAAATAGTGCAAGTGAAAGTACCTGAAAGTTACAAGAACACTAAACACAGAGGAAACAGCAGAAAGGCATACACGCAACATTCGTCAGGACCTTAGTGTGTGACTCAGGAAAAGCGTAGGATGCTAGGAGAACTCATAAGTCACTGTACAGAGGTTGCTAGGGGATCTAGACTACGTTAACACATAGCCTGGAGGCAATCCACTTCAGTCCAGTCAGGATTTCTAAGTAACTTAGTATCCATATATGAGATGGCACCATTTATAGCCATGCTGGGACCAAAGAGTCAGACTTCTAGGCAAACAGCACACAGTCCCTGGAGCATTCCTGCAGTCAAACCAGAAACTACACCTAAGAGTTCAGTGCCCTCAGCTTTATAACCTTGGCTGCTGTCTGCCTGGGTTTTCTCACTGGCTAGAGGAAGATACAAAATCCTCTTACAATGCTGATGGCAGGTTGGGGCTGAAGAGATGGCTCGGAGGTTAAGATGCTGGCTGCTCTATTAGAGAGCCAGGCTTGAATTCCCAGCATCCACAACAGTGGCTCACAACTGCCTATAACTTTAACTCCAGGGGGCCCTCTTGTGGCTTTCCAGGTCACAGGCATGAATGCGCGTGCGTGCGTGCGCACGCGCACGCGCACGCACACACACACACACACACACAAACACACACACACAAATAAATAAATTAAAAAAATAATGCTGATGGGAAGATCAGTACAGCTATTATTTATAGAAAACTCAGAACAGTGCCTGTCATCAAGGAGAACCCAGACAAGCAGACAGAAAAAGAAAGCCAATATCAATTTCATCAAGGCCACTGTGGTGGTCTGAATAGGCTTGGCCCACATAGCTGCCACTTCCTATAGGTGGTGTGACCTTGTTCGAGGAACTGTGCCACTGTGGAGGCGGGGCTTTGAGGTCTTAAATCCTCGAGTTAGGCCTAGTGTGAAACACATCCAGTCCTCTCCCGGCTGCCTTCAGATGAAGAGACAGAACTCTCAGCTCCTTCTCCAGCACCATGTCTGCCTGCACGTTGCCATGCTTCCCGCCGTGATGATAACGGACTAAACCTCTGACACTGTAAGCCAGCCCCGATTAAAGGTTTTCCTTTACAAGAGTTGCCTTGGTAGTGGTGTCTCTTCACAGCAATGGAAACCCCAACAGAGACAGCCATGCGCACGTACTCTAGGGCACGTATTCTCGTGTGCCCTACAGGTCTGTCTGCAGAGAGACACTGGGGTGTCCACATCAGCAAGGAAATTCCTAACAGAGGACGACCTGCACTCTGGTGCCCCGCCCCACCCCACTCCAAGCTCCTGTCTCTGCTTTCTCACCCTTTTCCGGGCTCTAGAGAAGCAGAGCTGCAGGGCCAGCCAGGCCTCCTGCAAAGCCTTGTCATGAGGCCGGAGATAAAGACGTCTGGGAGGCAAACCCCCTGAAAAAGGACTTTCCTAGTGTGTGCAGCTGTGTCCCTCGGAGGCTTCACATTTCATTTCTTGAACTTTCACACACTAAGATCATCCTGTGCCAATATTACGTTAAAATGTCAAGCTGCACAAACATGCTCCTGAATACATTTCCCCTTGTCACATTTTGTTCAAGACAAGACCTCAAATTACAATTAATCAACAACTATGAGCTATTTTCTGTAGAACTTGGAATAATGATAACAATTATGCTGATTAGAAAAACAGTACTGATGTAATTAGTATTTATTCAGTGAGAACCATACACCAAGCATTGTTCTAAATACATGATGGCATTTAATCTTTGACAGTCTGAGGAGGCAGCCACTGTCCAACCTCCCTTTCACAGATGAGGAAACTGAGACTTCTAGTCTGCGGTGGCTGCAGGATGATCCCTGGGCAGCCTGGTCCTTGACCATACTTTGGATACAAAACCTCTTCCCTCTCAATTTGGAGAGCAAGGAGACTTCCTGCTGCATGTCAGAAGCCCTGGGGATCCTGGAGACTAAGTCCTTCCCATACACTTCCTCTGTTTCTCTGGAAAACTACAAACCCTCTTCCAATTTCTCTTGGACTTTACCAAAGTGTCCCCCCCACACACACACACAGACGCACACACATGCACTCCAGACCAACAGCAAGACTCCAGCGTGGCATTTACTCAGTAACCGCTATACCCGTCTACATTACTCCTACACAAACAGCACCAGCTCTACGAAGGAATTTAAGGCAGGCTTCTCTGTCGATACAAACAGCCCCATAACCTTGCGGCTTGAGGTTCACCTCAGACTATATGGCAGGTGCTCCCTGACTGGGAGCGGGGCTGGCTCCAGATAAAGCTACCCTCTGGCAGTCAGAGACACCGGAGTCAAGAAGACAGCCGGCATACCTGCCCTAGCCAGCATCCCAGCTTAGCAACACAGAGCAACGCAGAGTGCTGGCTGGCTCCCTCCAGACAGCCACGGTCTGTCATCTATCCGTCCCGGCGGCATAGAATCAGACTACATGCTGTCCCAGGAAAAGATTCAAAGAAAAATCCCGAGTTGAACCCCTCTCGGGGTTTCGATGAGCTCAGACATTTGGTCCCCAGATGGTGACGCTGTGGCGGGAGGCTGCAGAACCTTCAAGGAGGTGGATCCTGGGGGTGTGGGGCAGATCCCTGAGGATTAGGGTCATGAGGTGTATGGCAGTGTCCTGCCTCTGGTCGACTCTTTGCTTCCTGATCCACCCATCCCAGAGAGCCAGCTCCCACAGTCACTGCCAGGAGACCACTCCCGTCCCCACGCTTTCCACCACAACGGGCTTTCAACTGACAGCCCACATACACTCTTCCCTCCCCTCAATTGCTTTCGCCCGTTATAACCAAAGTGACAACAAATGTAACTACCACTGCACTGTAGCCGCCCTGAGCGAGGGAACCGCCTTTCCCCATGAAGATGCACAGACACTGTACCACCTGGGGCGGGGGCAGGGCTAGACCACACACATAATGGGACCAGTCCCCCACAAGGACTCAGTCGCCCGAGTCATTCCAGTCACCTTACTTGTTAATGTTGCTGCCTTCTTTCAGCCTCTCGCCCGCTGCGCCCGTCTTCGACACGCGCTCACTCCCCGCCAGGTCCACCAGGCTCACCTTGCTGACCTTCTCCCCCGAGTTCTGGTTGCGGGGAATAAGAGAGAAACGACCCCCATGAAGGGAACGCCACACGGAGACCGGCACATCCCTCAGCGCCGTGATCCACATCACCAAGTGCTCAGGGTCTCACGGGGTTCACGGTCCTTTCAGGCAGCGGACCACTTCCGAGGAAAGCGAGTTTTAAATCTTTGTATGTATCTGTGGCACATGTGTATGTATGCCCGTGTTTACATGTGCAAGTACCAGATGGCATACTCTAAGCCATCTTCTGAGACCCCAGGTCAAAATGTAGAATGGGACAGAAAAATAACATTCTACCCTGCAGCCAGGCACAAGGTTCCCAGACCCCCAGGGCAGTTGGAAGTACTTGTAGGGAGGCCGGAAGTATGATCCAGGACAGTCAGATGCTGGAGGTTTTATGGATCTTGCAGGAAATACAAGCACAAGAGGCTCCTTTGCTTTTGGGTCAAATTCTGCTCTTTTCAGATATGGGGGTTTAGAGAATGTTGCAGTTTCCTTTGCAACATCTCACAGAAGCCATGAAGAAGACTTGATTGTTTTTAGGGCAGTGTTGGTAAGAAGGACACATATTTTAAAAGTTGTATGAGGGTATCATTATGCTAGTCAGGATGTTTACACACAAAATCCGTTTCTTTTTCCACACAAGGTTTCAAGAAGTAGAGGATGGCCTAAAACTTCTACTTTTCCTGCCTCTAGGTTTTGTGCTGCAGTAGAGAATTGAACCCAGGGCCTCATGCATGCTAGGCAGGTACTCTACCAACTGAACCATATCCCCAGCCCTGAAAAATCCAATTTAAAAAATGCCAGCATACCTCTGACATAATCTGATTGGCCTGCTCTTTGATCATCTCCCCCTAATGGGGGAGCAGCCTTACCAGGCCACAGAAGATGACAATGCAGCCACTCCTGATGAGCCCTGATAGACTAGAATCAGAGGGAAAGGGAGGGAAAGGATCAGTGGACTTGGGGAGGGGCATGTGTGAAGCAGGGGGAGGGAGGGTGGGATCGAGAAGGGAGGAAGGAGGGGCTTATGGGGGGGATACAAAGTGAATAAAGTGTAATTAATAAAGAAAAATAAAATAAAATAAATTTTAATTAAAGCGTAAAAAAAAAGGAAGGCTGAACAAATCAGGTGATTTTAGTAGTACCAACGGCATGAGGACCACACACAGCCCTCAGCCTCTGAATCCATTCAGGGAACACTTCCCCGGCTTGAACCCTGCACTCCCCAACCCCAAAAGGTTCCGCCTTGCTGCTCACCCCCGACTGCAGGTCATACAGCGTCTGTGTGATGATGATGTTGAAGACAGCGTGGGAGCGGCTGCTCTCTTCATTCATGTTGGTCGCAGCTACCGTGCGAGACTTATTTCCCTCAGACATCAGTGACTCGATGTCCTAGAGGCCAAGACCAAGGAGGCGCGATGAGCAAACAGAGGCACATCCCCCGCACCCCAGGAATGGGTTCATCACGATCCTCCCACGCCTCGGCCATACCCTTCCATGAAGCTAGCATCTTCTCCACATGGTGTGGCTTGCGCCTCCTCTCCACTCAGAGCTTTCCTCTCTCTCTGCCCTAGCTCTTCTCCCCTGCTAACGTCCCACTTGCTCCTTCATAAGTTTCCAGAAGAGCAGATACTCACTGGGCACTTTACACGTGCAAGAACAATAGTCACGTTTAATTCTAACGTTCCTGCGCCATTACCCTGTCGGTCCTCTGCTATCTGCCTCCCTCTGCTGACAACTGTGGTTGTCTGCACGAGAAGGGAGCTTTCTCCTTCATCTTTGCATCCTCATTCCTAGTGCACACCTGGAACCCGTGGGCTCCTAGAAAAACGTTTGCTGAACGAGTGTTATGAAAGAAACTCTCCAGGATGCTGAAGTTCATGGAGGTCACCTAAGGTCTCTAGGGAGAGGCAGCACTTGGGGGCAAATGGAGTTTCCTGACTGTTATAAATAGGGACTAAGCTCCATCACCATTAGCTGGGAAATAGACTTAGTCAATGTGCTGACTGACACCTTTGAGTCAGAATGGCTCCTTATTCACATCAGAAACTCAGTGCACTTAAAGTGACGGATAAATCAAAATCTAATAAGAAATACAACATATTTTCACTTAAATAGCTGAATGTTGTTCCTCATCTTAATTTTAGCTTTACTCTGAAATGATAACGGGTTTCCTACAACTCATATATCATAATTAAATGGAGGGGTTTGTTTATTTATTAATTCTCCTATTCATCACGATTATTCAGCTAAAAAACTAGAAATCTGTGTTGTAAGACTTCCAAGACGTCTATAACAACAACAGTAGGACACTATGTCTGGGTATAAAAGTCAAGGACCGGGAAGAAAATAGATCAATCCTTGGATAAAAGAGTGATTCAGAAAAAAGAGGGGAGCCAGCAGAGGCAAGAGCGCTAGAAGTCAAGGCAGGGTCCCTGACTAAAAGAAGGGATTAGTTGAACCACCAAATACCGTGGACCACCAGATTGTGCTGAGACATCATTGGCCACTTTGGGGAGAGGTTTCAATAGCGGCAAGAGGGCAACACTCAGCATCCTGACATCACTGAACCATTTGGCCCCACTGTGAACTTTTCACAACAAGACAGCCAGACCTGTGACTGAAGGACATTTTCCCTGGCTGTGCTGGTCTGTATGCTCAAGGCTGTGAATGGCATCAGTGTGCTATCATATATCCACATGAAAACATTGCTCAGTATCACTTACTCTGACTTAAAAGTTTTTTTCTTTCCTTTTATGACTCTTACCTCAAAGCTGGTGACAGCCAGTTGAGACAGACCATCTACATATGGCCCCAGGACCTTGTGCTCTCGGACTTTGAGAGACTGCCTACTCCTATAGGAGGAAGGAAAACAATCAAAGTGAACAAATCATACCACACGTGGAAACTCTTCCTTTTTCGTAAGCACTTAGAAATTCAGACCATTTCAGACAATTTCAAAATAATCTTTTAGTGATTAGGAGGTATTTTAATGGCCATTTCAAGTAAATGAGAAATGCCTTAGACTCGCACATTCTTCATAAAGAACATCTTAAACTCTTTTTGATAATGTTCTCATTTATTCTCTTGAGAATTCCAAACAATGTATTTTGATCACACACTTTCCCTTCTCCAACATCCTCATCACCCTACCAACTTAGTGTTTTTTTTTTCTTTCTTTCTCTAAGGTTAAATGTTTTTCAGCAAATACTGAACAATAATAAAATATTTTAAACTTTAATTTACTTTTCGAGGTTTCACTGATTTATGTTGGCCCCATGCTGGCAATCTTATACAGAAGATCAGGCGATAACACAAGTATAGCCGCTAATGTCTGATATTTGAGCTGGCTCTGATGATGACAATTTTGAGGGTCTAGTTAATTTGTGTGTGTGTCTGTCTGTGCCTCTGTCTGTCCATATGTCTGTCTCTATGTGTGTATGTGCATCTGTCTATGTGTCTGTGTGTCTGTCTATGTGTCTATGTGCATGTGTATGTGTCTGTCTAAGCTGGTACACACATGGAGGTCAGAGGGAAGTGGCTTCTTCTCTTGGACCACTTGGGTCCCTGGGATCAAATTCAGGTCACTGAGCCCAGCAGCAACTCCCAGATCATTGCCCCTTTAAGGCTCTTGTGAATTTTAAACAGTTGCCTCTGATTTGAGACGTCTATCAGACCAATGAGATTTAAAACTTGATGCTATTAGATTTTTCCTATACGGCAAGTACCATCTTTTTCATGGCATACAAAGAGTTAATGCTCAGGTATGGGTACTCTCTGGTGCTTCTGAACAACTTGGCAAAGTGTCAAAAGCATTTTTCAGGTGTCCCCTTTTAACCTCACTTTTTTTTTTTTGGTTCTTCTGTTTTTGTTAATTAATATTTTTTAATTTTTAAATAATTTTATACATTCACTTGTATCCCAGCTGTAGCCCACTCCCTCTTTCCCTCCCATTAACCTCACTTTTAAGGATGAGAAGTCAACGTAACTACAGCAACTCTGCTGGACTCAGAAACCGACCAGTCGGATCTTCAAGCTAACTACTGTCATGGCTTCAGCCCAGCGGTGGGCTGACCCTTACCAGCCAGGTTCTGTACTGCTGCGTGACAGCAAGAATTAAACCTAAGTTCTCATGCTGATAGCTGGAGTTCTTGCATACTGTTGGTGCTCTATTTAATGAGGCAGGTGCCTCCATGTCCTATGACTCCCCGACGAATCTTCTAGAAGCCCCTGCACCTCTATCCCAGGAAGCCTGCACGTGAATGCTCAGAAGTGCTACGTGAAGCTGTTCAAGTGATGAGAAAAGGAACAAACCATGCTCGATCGTGCAACGGATATTAATTAATAGTAGAAACTATCACACTATTACCCTGTATAAAAAAATGAATGAAGTGAGTATACGCTGGTGCTGTTTGTACACGGTTAAGGATCATACACAATCATGGATAAATACTACAGAAGAGAAAGAGAATGGCAAATGTAAAATTCCTAATAGCAGTTACCTTTGGGACCAAGAGAGAAAGGAGTAAGAGTGGAACAGACATGAGAATTGAAAATCACTGGTCAGGTTCCATTTACTCAGACAGTTGGTGAGAGGGCAGGGATTGAGTTTATTGTGTTTGTACCTGGCAAGTGTTTGCTTTGTACAAGTAGGTGTAAGCAGGTCTCCTTAAAGTAAACACAAACTTTTCGACGACTGAGGGGGCACCCCTGATGTCTGTTATATAAGGTTACATATAACTGTCAAAACTCATCTTCATCTGAGAACACCAGATGGGCAGAAATGTCACACACGACACAGCTGCTAAAACAACTGGAAAGTATTTAGTGATAGGGGAAAGTGTGCACCCAGTTACACAGGAAATTCAGGAAATGCTGAACTGTTATTCATAGAATAGCTTGCGGATGTAAGCATGTCCACACACGGCACAGATCTGAAACACAGCAGGGAGACATGCTCAAGTGTCAACCAAGATTAATTTTGAGTGGAAGGATTAAATATCAGCTTCATTTCTTATAGTCCACCTGGCTTTCTACATTTTTCCCCCGACTATCTATTACTTTTAAATCAGTGCAAACTTTGACAGGAAAAAAATGAAATTTATGAGTCAAGCTCACCTGGTTTTTATCACCTAGTTTTTGTTGTTGTTGGCTTGTTTATTTAGATTTTTTTTTTCAAGACAAGGTGTTGTGGATATGAACTTGTTTTTGTTTTAATCCCAGGTGTGGGATGTGGGACTGATTCAGATGGTCCACAGCAGCAAACTGTTTGCCTTGTGCGGGCTCTGAGAGGCACTCTTTGCCAGCTGCAGATAGTTTAAATCTGAGGACTCTGGGGAGAGAATAAATGCCAGGGCCCAGGGCATGCTGGGGAGCTCCAACAAAGAACAAGGCGGCTGCTGCTTCCCCACCTGGATCCTGTTGGTGTTGATGCAGTGAGACAAGAAGTTGGAGATCTCCTGAAACAAGGAGAGGACCGGCTCCTAGGAACCCAACAACCCTAACCAGCAGGAAGCAGCTAAGAGAACTGCGCCCCCTCTCCCACTAACCCTTTCTCTCTCCTACCTGGTGTTGGAATGTTGGAAGGGATTGGGATGGAGTAGGGAGAGAGAGATATAAAAAATGTAAATAAGAGAAAACGTACTACAACAACAAGGTTTCTCTGCATAGCCCTGGCTATCCCAGCACTTCCGCTGTAGACCAGGCTGGCCTCAAACTCAGAGATCTGCCTGTCTCTGCATCACAAGTGCTGGGATTAAAGGAGTGTGCCACCAATGCCTGGCACCACCTACTTTTTGAAAGACGTAGATGCCTAGGTTTCCCCTGCATCTCTGAATCATTCAGAATGGGGGTGGGAAGGCTCGAGCCAGTAAAGACCCTTGCAGAGTTCCCTGCTTGCTTCTAACACATAACCAGGGAAGGGGCAGTGGCCACAACGCTCCCACCACTTTACGGTCCAATTTAGAGTTGCTGTTTTCCAATATAAACGCAAGGACCGGTGTGTAATCAGTAACACTATTTTCTGATGTTTCTTTGAGACAGGGTCTCACTACATGACCTTGCTCTGGCCTCTGTGCAGCCTGGGACAACCTCGAACAGGCACCGATCCTCCTGCTTCAGGAGGATTACAGGCGTGCGCTATGTCACCCAACTCAAGTAAATTAGTATTTATCTTATTTTTTATGTATGGGTGTTTTGTTTCAATGCATGTCCACACACCATGTGGGTGCAGTAACCACAGATGCCAGAAGAGGGCAACAGATCCCATAGGATTGGAATTACTGATGGTTGTGAGCCACCTTGTGGGTGCTAGAAATGGAACCGGGTCCTCTGGAAGGGCAGCCAGTGTTCTTAACCACTGAACCATCTTTCCAGCTCCTATATCTTAATTTTACTGACCTGTCCCCGATGACAGTAGTAAATACATCTTTTCACATGGTGGCGTGAGTAACTTTACAGAGCAATTTAGAATAAACTGCATACAACTAACACACTCAGAAGCTCTGGGAAGCTCCTCATTTTCAGTGCACAAACCAACATCAGAGCAGTGACCAATGGCCCCAATATATAGATAACCCGGCAATTTTAGTTATTTTCTTTTTCAGAATTTATTTACTTATTTATTCACTTTATATGATCATAGCCTCATCCCTCATCAACTCCCCTTCCCACCCTCCCTTCCCTGCAATTTTAATTTTAAGATCATTTAAGATCACTCTTCCTATTTACAAGCTTTATTTCAAGCACTCACTTACCCTTTGGGGTCCAGGAGGTCCCGAACCTTCTCATTATAAATTTCCATATATGATACTTCGACTTTAAAGGTCTGTGACTCATTTTGCTCCAGAGAGATCCTTTTAAACAGAGCACAACAGAGCCTTGGGATAAGGCCTAGCTGTTCAGCATGGCCCATCATGGAGAAGGACTTTCCGGAGCCTGGAAAAAAGGGAAGCGGAGAGATGGAAGGGCAGGAGAGAAAGCATACAGAATGCTTCAGTAACAGAAGGTGCCTTCACTTTTGACAGCCAAAGCCACACAGGAAAAATGGGGTGAAGTTGATTTCAAACCGAGACCCCTGAACAACACAGATAGTCTTCTCTCCTTCTGCAAGGTTGGTACACCCCAAGTGAGTCTCCAGGAAGGGAATCACTGCGAATGCATTCTAGGAAAGCAAGCCTGATAACATCCCACCTGCCCACTCTGCAGTATGGAAAGTGTGTACATACGAATATGTGCACGCATGTGTCCTTGCGTGTGGAGAGCAGAAGCCAACCTGTCATTCCTTTTCTGCCACCCTTGTTATTGGAGGCAGGGTCTCTCTCTGGCCCCAGAGCTTGCCAGGTCCACAAAACTGACAGGCCAGCGAACCCAAGGGATCTGCCTGCTTCTGCCTGTGAAGCACAGGACTGCACGTGTGTGCCATCACACCTAGCTTTTCTATATGGGTCCTAGTGATGAAAGTGATGTCCACACGCCTATATGGCGAGCCTATAGCAAGGCGAGCCATTTCCTCAGTTCTTGATTGAGTTTTACTGGGATATACATTGTATACGTGGTAAAATAGCGCCACTAAGTAATGCAGACAGTATGTCATGGCTGGTCATGCCACATACATTACCTGTAATCTGGCTTCTTGTGGCTATGTGGTGCAGTAGGAGAGGCAGCATTATTAGGACTCATTATTTATTTCCACCTTGAAAGAGCAACAGCTCACAGCAACAGTAGCTGGGCTAAGGCTGTGGTTTTGGCTTTGCCTGTTTTGCCTCACCTGCCTTGGTTTAAAGCCATCATCATCTGCGTACTAAGCGAAAGTCTCAGTATCGGGATTCTGAAAATGTTTGCATGGGGTTGGAGAGAAGGCTCAGAGGTTAAGAACACTGGCTGGTCTTCCAAATGGTCCTGAGTTCAACTCCCAGTCAACCACATGGTGGCTTATAATCATTGACAGTGACATCTGGTGCCCCCTTTTGGTACACAGGCAGAATGCTGTATAAATAAATAAATCTTTTTTTTTTTTTAAGTTTATATTGATTCTTCGACTAAAACATTTACACTAAGAAGCTCCTGATTACTTTCCCAGTTCAACTGCAGGTTAAAACGATAATTTAGGAAAATGAAGCTTCTTAGTATGGATCTAGCAACACTCATTCACACTGAGAGGAGGCAATTACCAGAACCATTTTCAAATTTCAGTCACTATTTTGAAAAAGAGGGATACTGCTGACTGGCTAAGTCCATTCAGCCCAAAACATCAGGAGAATTCTTCTGGGTTTCTCAAGTTCTCCCTGCCTTTTAAATGCTAGGAAGTTACATATACTTAAGGTATGGGTATAACTCAGTGGTGCATAATTCATGCTTGGCACACAGGAGGTACCGGGTTCGATCCCCAGTGCCACAAGCAAAGAAAACAAAGAGAAAGAATCATGTATGTATTTGGTATTTTCATTTAAGCTCTAGGGGTTAAATCCAGGACCTCGCATGTGTTAGGCAAGCACTTGTCCACTCAGCTACATCCTCTCCAACACCTATTTCAGAGCATCAACTGCAATAAAAGCGGCATCTTACCGGTCTGGCCATATGCAAAAATACAAGCATTGTATCCCTGAAAGGCTTTCTCAAGAATTCCTTCCCCAAGGCACTTGAAAACAACTTCTTGACCTAGAGAGAGAGAGAGAGAAATGTTTACGATGTATTAGTTTTATGTGCATGCATGGGTACCTGCAGAAGCCAGAAGAGGGTGGCAAGATTCCCCGGAGCTGGAGTTACCTGCGGTTGCGAGCCACCTGATGTGGGCATGGGTCCCTCTTAGAGCAGCTGGCACTCCTAACTGCTGGACTATCTGTCTAGCTTCCAAAATGAGATTTTTAAAGTGAAATAAAAAGGGTGATTTGTATTGAGATGTGTTTTTAAAAAGAGATTTATTTTCATTTTCTGTATAGGGGTATTTAGCTTGTGTGTGTGTGTGCGCACGCGCGCAGTGCCCTCAGAGGCAGTAAGAGGGCAGGTACTGTATCCCCTGGAATGTAAGTTACAGACATTTGTGAGCCACCGTGGGAGCTCAGGGCACTGCCCCTGGGCCCTCAGCAAGAGCAGCAAGTGGTCTTAGCAGCTGGGCTATCTCTCCAGCCCTCCACTGGATGTATTAATAACAACCTTCTCTCGGTCCTTCCTCTCCCAGTCTAAAAGTATGCGGATGATGACTCTACAGTTATAGATAAGAGTAGTTTAGCGAACGGCGTTCCATGCAGATGGAGCCTGGTTCTCTCAAACTCACAAGTCCCCATGACCCTGCGATCCCAGCTGGCCCGGGAGCTGAAACTGCAGGCACACACAGCCACAGCCAGCTGGCAAGTTCAGGTCTGCTCCCAAGCTACAGCCGAATTTCTGGAGAAGTCCCTGGTTGTCTACTGCCTCCTCTGGGGATTGAAGTTTCTTCTCTACGGTTAGCAGGCTGTATAAAAAGCACTGTCACAAGTTGGTTTCCTTTTCCCCTTAGAAATTCTATCTAAACGTTATTCAATATGAACTGTCCTGCCTCCCCACTGGGATTCAGTTTCCAACTAGCAAGAACCACGGCATCCATTTCCTTATATCCGATTCTTCACCATGAAAGGTATTTTGCATAGTCAACGGTTGGAAAACTGTTGGCTGCTGGTGCTGTGGTGAGGAGGACAGGACCCAGAATCTTGCAGGGAGCAGGCATGGGGCATGCTTTTGAGGGATTACATAGGTTAAGTTGACTCTGGGGAAGACCTTGAACGTGGGCAGTAGCCTTCCACGGGCTGGCGTCCGACTGAATAAAAAGGAGAATGCGAGCTGAGCACAACCACTCGTCGCCCTCTCCTTCCCGGCGGCCGGCACAGCGTGTTCAGGGGCCTCACACCCCTGCTGCCTTGCTGTCCCTGTCTTGATGGAGTTCCTCTAGAACTGCGAGCCCAGACAAACCCTTCCTGCCTCCAACCACTTTGGCAGGGGTACTTTATCAGAGCAACATAAAAAGTAACTAATTTGTTGCCATTAGCAGATGCGTAGGTCCGCTTCATCTGTCTTCCCACATAAGGACGAAGACAAGTGCCTCTTTCTTTCCTCGGGGCTGCAGCTCAGCTCCGGGGCTTCTCCCACTGCGGTGGAGTGGGGCGGAGTGTGGTTACGGCATGTTTAATACGCTCAAGGCGGCAACTGCTTTCCCACCAACTAAGAGAATTACGTTATCCCTCCTTGCCCCACGTTCCTGAGGTTTCTACAACATTTGCTCTTATGGGGTCTGCAGGCACTTCTGGCTCACGTACTGTTTCCCGCCCTGGTGTGGAGTGCACCCTGATGTCAGATGTGTCAATCTCTAGCTTTGTAGTCCTAGCACCTAGCAGAAAATGCTTAATGAATATCTGTTGAAAGATCGAGTCGGTTTAACCGTTTTGTCCTTCAGCATATTTGCAAATCTCTTCCTATTCAAAAATAACAAACTGTGAGCTATTGGTTGACTGTTTCTCTCTTATGGGAAGTTGGATAGGATTCTAGCACTGTCTTGCGGTACATCGAAGACTGAAGGATAAGACTTCAAAAACTGTCAGCAAGAGATGAGAATGGACACTTGAACTGCTAGGCTGCCAAAAAGCAAAATTCTGCCAACACCCAATATTGCAGATCTGTAGAGACAGACAAAATTTATAAACTTCTGCTGACAGAATGACAAGAGGCCATTCTGCAGGAAAACCCAGCAGTGGAAGGGAACACGCCCCCAATTCTGACCCACTACGTGTACGTGTATATATCTGAGAGACAAACTCCCCCACATGGCACTGGCTAAAGATGATCTGGCAGCATTGTTTGCCACTCTATAAACTGCAGCCAAGTTCAATACCCACTACTAGCATGCAGTGAATATCTTACATGCTTAAAGGTAAGCATTTTGGAATAAAAAATTATATATTTAAAAATAACAAACACAGCACTTACGTGTGTAACACTGAGAAGCACTACTGAAGAGAAAAAAAGCCTTATCATAGGAACCATATATAATGTAAAGACTTATGCATTATAACGCACGAGACGCCCACACACAGAGAAGAGGATGTTAAAGTTTGCAAAACAAATGGGAAAAAGTATTTCAAATTTACATTGTCTTCCTTCTCCATTTCTAACACCTACCATCTAGTACACAGCTTCCTCAAAACACACTGGTGGAACCATGGATTTTTCAAGCAAATGGAGCTGTGACAGCCTTTTCTCAGGGTGCTGGAACGGGTGTGCACAGACTCCCTGACTGCAAACGCTGCTCTCTATCACATTCTGCTGCTGGGCTCTTGGGCTCCTTCCACGTACTGGTATCTTCTCCTACTGTGTTCAAGGGACCTGCCTTGCTCTCCATGCACCCTGGACTCCATTTCAACAAGCGGGCCAGACATCAGTCTGGAGCCTTACCTCACCCAGGGAGGGTGCAAAGAAGCTCAGCTATGCTCAGGCCTGATCCAGATCAGATCCCAGCCCACTCCAAAGCTTTCCCGGCCCAACCACCTGACCGCAGCGACCCTGTTTGCTAGAAGGGGGTGGGAGGCAAGTGGGACAGAAGATCCCCCTACCTGGCATAATTCACAACTTCATTTCTTCTCACTTGGGGAAAAAAGCAAAGAAACAAACACTGTGTCGGTTCATATTCATTGTCTACCTGACTGGATTTAGAATCACCATGGAAACACACCTCTGGGCGTGTCCATGAGGGTATTTATAGAAAAGTTTGACTGGGGAAGAAAAACCAACCTTGACCTTGGGCAGCTCTATCTCCTGGGTTGAGTAAGGGGAGCTGTGCATAGCATTCATCTCTTTCTGCTCCCTGCCTTCAGACACACGTGACCAGTGCTCCCGTACCTCCTGCCACCATGCCTTCCCCACCATGATGGACGTAACCCCTCAAAATGCAAGCCAACTAAACGCTTTTTCCCTCTAGTGGCTTTCGGGCATCTGCTATGCTGAATTCTGTACCCAGAACTGAGTGCAGGCCAGACTTTGGTATGGTCATTTGTATTAAGCACCTCCTGCCTCCGTAATTTGTAAACACTGCTCTCTAACACTTTCTGAGTGGTTTTAATAAAGAGCTGAGCAGCCAATAGCAAAGGCAAGACAGGGAGGCGGCACATCCAGGCAGAGAAAGGAAGCCAGCAGGCAGAAGCCGAGGAAGTCAGACATACGAGACACGTGACAGACTGTACATTAATGCAAACGGGTTAATTTAAGTTAGAGGAGCTGATGGGTAACAAGCCGAGGCTAAGGCCAAGCTTTCATAATTACTAAAAACTCTCTGTGTCACTTCTTGGGAAACTGGTGGTCCAAGAAAGTCCTTTTACACCAAGCAAAGTAAGTGACGCGAGTGTGAGGGCCGAGTGCATCCTCCAGCGTTCACTGGTTGGAAACTAGATCCTCAGAGCAAGTGTCAAGAGGTGGGCCCTTTAAGAGAAGACTAGGTCAGTCATAGGAGCTCTGTCTTCAGGGATGGGGAAATGGTGTGATCACAGGAGAAATGAGTTTGTGCTAGAGCCTAGGGTGACCCTTGTCACTCTCTCATGACCTGCTGCCTTCTGCAGCAAGGAGACCCTCAGCACACAACACCCCTTAATTCTGAACTTCTCAGCCTTCACAACAAAGTGGCAAGAAATCTGCTGTTTATAAATTACGCAGATTCAAGGATTCCTCTAGAGCACCACAAAACAGACTGAAACAGTTGGAGCTAAGAAAAGGACCTGGGCAGCAGCACCTCTCCGAGTCATTAAGAGATCAGCAATTTCAGTCTTATCCAGGATCAGGTAGTGAAATGTTGCATCTCTGAATTTTGCTCCTCATGCCGAGTGTGCTGGACTTGGAAGGAATGAGTTTAAGTGGTTTCAAGGGCAAACAACGATGACTTTTTCCATGGCTGAAATAGAAATTAAAGCTAAAGATAACTAGCTGGAAAAACATCCAACAAACCAAAATATGTACACTAAGAGCATATGAAAAATAACCAAAGGATTCCCTGGCACATAACAATGCAAGAGCAACTTTATTTTATTTCACTATTTATTTATTGTTTTCTTTTTTTGATACAGGATGGCCTTGAGCTGCTGATCTTACTGCCTCTATTAGCTCAAGAATAAACTTAAGGCCAGGCATGTGCCTCAGCACTTGAGGCCAGGCAGACCAGGGCCATCCTTGGCTACAAAGCAAGTCTAAGGCTGATGTGGGATGCATGAGGCCCTGCCTTGAAAGCAGCAGCAGCAATAACAACAAAAAGGATTGAACTTCAGTTTAAGCTATGTGCAACCTCTAGCTAATCCTAGACAAGACAGGGACTATCTACCTTGTATTTACACAGCGAAGGAGAAAGAAGAGTCAGCCTCCCATCCGCTGTCTTATCTGCAGTCACCCTCTATAGATTCTATTGTTGGATCTTCACAGTACACAGGTAGAGCAGGTGTCCCTATGATAACAGGTCACCGAGGTCGGAAAACCTGTCATCTGCCAAGACCTCATCGCTGGTGAGGATAGCTGGATGTCTACCCACAGTCAGAAACTTCTGCTGTAGACACTGGTAATTAATCAGCGGCTCTCACCCTTGGTCTCCACAGTATGTTATAAACTCTCAGACTTTTTCTGGACCTTCCCTTCCTTTCCTTCCTTCCTTCCTTCCTTCCTTCCTTCCTTCCTTCCTTCCTTCCTTCCTTCCTTCTCATTTTCTCTCTCTCTCTTCCTTCCTTCTCCTTTTCTTTCTTTCTTTCCCCTTCTGGCTTCAACTATTGGACTATGAAGAATGACCAAGCCATCTAAACTCTACAGAGCATAAGGCATGCAGCAAGCATTCATATTTGCCGAATTATTCCCGGGTTGATACAAGTACTCTCAGACTTAATGAGGTTTCTTCGCTCACTGGTGATAATGGCTATTGAAAGACTATCCTTTAAGCTTAAAAAGAAAGAGTGGATTGCATCCATTTATACTTTGGTCCAAGTATAACTGTTTCAGACATGTCAGCAAGTCCCAAGGAATGAGAGTCGACCTCTGGCAATCAAACTGGGCAGTTATAGATAGATAGGTCAACAGAACATATCTGGACGATTTGAATAATTTTGATTTAAAAACTTATAATTCAGGGCAGGAAGACAGCTTAGTGGGTAAAGGTGCTTGACACACAAGCCTAGGGATCTAAGTTCAAGCCCTGTGACCCAGGTAAAGGTGGAGGCAGAAAACGAACTCCAGAAAGTTGTCCTCTGGCCTCCAAACATGCTCTGTGGCACATGAAATGGCATACACTGTACACATGGTCATAAATAAGATTTAAAATTTACATATTACTTTTTAATGATACCACTTAGGCATCCAAAAATGCTCCGTGGCACATGCAAGGGCATACATCGTACACATGATCATAAATAAGATTTAAAAATTACAAGTTACTTTTTAATGATATCTCCTAGGCATCATAACAATAAATAATGCATGGGAAAATATTATCTATTCTGAGTTGCACTAAATATATGCCTGTAATTTTAGAGAACAGTGAAGAGCTTTATGCTTTCATGCTTGATGACAGAATATAAGCCAAGCTTGTCATATTTACATTTCCTTATTGTATATACATGTGGACGCATGTATGGAGTCAGAGGAGGAGACAATTCTTTCCCCTTCCTGTTATGTGAGTTCAGGAACTGAGCTTGGGTCATCAGGCGTGGCTGCAATCACCTTTACCTGCTGAGACATTCCATCAGCCCTGTGGTTTGTCATATTTAATAAAGTTTTATTTCATTATTGAGAAATGTGAAACATTTAAAAACCAATGAAATATATGTATGTATGTATGTATGTATGTATGTATGTATGTATGTATGTACATATATGTATATAAAGCATGTTAGTTTTAGTGTGTTTCTGGAAAGACATGTTTTTCTTCCTTTCTATCCTTAAATATCTATGCTAAGATACAACTCAAGAATAAAACAGAAAGAACTACCGTGAAGTTTATATGAGCCGCCATGTGGGTGTTGGGAATTGAACTCAGGACCTCTGGAAGAGCAACCAGTGCTCTTAACCACTGAGCCATCTCTCCAGTCCTGTGAGGTTTACGTGTTTTTACCAATTTACAGCTAGGTTCCTAGGAATACATTTTATTACTACTTCATATCCCAAAGGAAACTTATTCTTCATTAGACAAAAATAATGAATATCTGCCTCATCCACATGACATGAATTTCTTTGAAGTTTTATTTAATATGTTTTCAACAATTGTGTGCGTCCATCTGTGTGTGTGTGTGTGTGTGTGTGCGTGTGTGTGTGTAGGGAGGTCAGAGGATAACTGTCAGGAGTCAGCCCTCTCCCTCTACCATTCAGGACTGGTGATCAGAATCAAGCCTGCCAGGCTCGGCAGCAAGCGCCCTTACCCACTGAGCCCTCTCTCTGGCCCCTAAGTGAACACTCAGCTATCCATTTCAAGGACAACTGATGCAGTCAGTTCCCACCACACACATTTCCATTTCCCTGAAGCTTTATCCTGACACCTTTAGCTCCCTGCACTGCCCTACTGACTGACTTTGTAGAGATTCCCCAAACCAAACTGCTGCCACCTCTGAGGCCCTCTCTCTGACACCCCACTACTGCTGTCCACCGCTCTTCTTTGCTCTGACTACATCAAGAGCAGAGAAAGCCCTGTGCCGTCAATTTTCCTTTCAGTCTGCTCACTTGCTTTTAATGTTCAGTAAATGGACTCTGAGTCCCACGTTGCTTTATAAGCCAGTTGCTATCTCCCGAGCTTCTTTCCTAACTGCATGTTAAAGACATCAACTGTTGCTCTATCATACATGTCGCAAACACCTTTCCCCACTCTGTCATGAAACAGTTTTGATATTTCACATTCAAATATTAAAAAGGGGCTGTAGTTGGCTGCAGCAAAAGACCTTGACAATAGCAGATAATGGAGCATCTCACCTCCTGACGACCTGACTTGGACCCACATGGTGTAAGGCACGAACTGACTCCGAAAGGCTGTCCACCGACTTCCAAGTACACACACGTACAACTATGTAATAAAAATAAAACCTTTTTCCCCCCAAGACTGGGCTTCTATGTGTAGCCCTGGCTGTCCTAGAACTCACTTTGTAGACCAGGCTGGCCTTGAACTCAGAGATCTGCCCGATGCGTGAGCCACCACCATCCAGCCCTAAAAAACTAAATCTGTAATACCCAAATCCTTCTCTTTCCTTTACAGCTTTTGCTCACAGTTTCCACACCCAGGTCATACAGGCGTTCGCTCACATTTTCTTTTGGTCATGAGTGCTGCCTTTCAGCAGCTGACTGGCCTTGGGAAGCCCTGATGTCTGCAGTGGCAAACCACTGTCGGGATGGTTACAGAGGCACGAGCTGCAGCGCCTAGCCAGCGCAAAGTCTGGGAGCTATTTTAGTCAGTGTCTGCAATGAGCACTGCCTTGTCATTCATTTGGTGCAAAGAAAGAAGTCACCGGCTAATCACTGTTTCTTCCATTGTGGCAAGAGTTCTTTGGGGCTTCCTAGTTTCAAGGGCGAGAGAATAGAAAAAAGTCAGCGGTCCTTAGAGAGGAATCATCTATTGCCATTTTTTTTTTTCTAGCTTTCTTTGCGTCTCCTGGTGAAGTACCACTGATAAATGTAAGGGGGAGAGTTTCTCACATTTAAGAGAGAGAGAGAACACTCACACGTATGTACCTAGGGATGACAAGAAGAAAACAGAACATAATTCAGGTCCAAGCATGCTAAGGCACACGATCCAGTATGAGCAAACTAGTTCCCATTTTTTTATAACATTAGTAGAAGGCTGAGGGGCGGAGGGGACAGAGTATAATGAACAGCAGCAGTGAAATGGTGAACTGGACATATTCTATGGACTTCTCATTATTTTTCCACCCGGAGGCTGTAGCAACACATGAGCCCTGGGCTGCAGTTATGCTCAACCAATTCTTTTGTTCGGTAACCTTCAGGGAACCACTATTACAGGAAGCACAGCTGTGAAAGTGGCCAAGATCCAAACTGTTAGCCAAACCTTCAAAGTGCACGGTGTATCCGTGAGGCAGCTCCCATCCTCGTCAACAGCAGACTCTGCAGGCAGCACAGGATGGCTCCTCGCCACTCTGCCTTCGACCGCTGGACATCCCAAAGACCCACACAGAGACCCATGGCCGAGCCAGACCAATGAAGGCCTTTCTTCTCCCTCTGCAGCAATGGGGAATGGATGCAGGGGTCTGGCACATGCTAAGTCAGCGGAACACTACTGAGCTACATCTCCAGCTGCGAGGCTTTTTAACTTTTTAAAAAACATTTTGTTTTGTTCACTTCCATATGCTTTTTTCTTTTTTTTAAAACCTAACAATCTTTCTCAGCACAGGATAAAAATGACTTACCCACTGCCTTTTGAACCTTGGCTCATTAAAAAAAAAAAAATAAAAATAAGGATCTGTTTATGCTGCATGGTGGGAACCAGGGAATTCAAACACTGCCTGGGCAGATCTCATAAAAGATGTGATATCCCCACCCTGAATGTTTCCCAATTACAGTTTACAGTTTACACTCAAGCAGAAGGGAGTACTGTTTGTGTAGGGGGAAGCCTACAGGGAAGATCAGAAGTCCTGTGGGAAACAGGAGGATCCATGGGTATTTGCTCCCACCCCAGACTAACAGAGCAAAGCCAAAACACCGTCAAACCCAAGAGGCCTGTGGCTCTTAACAGAACCAGTGTCAGGGAGGTGTCTCTGGAGACGTCAGCTTCACACGCCTGTTGTGGTGAGTCCACAGGGCATGCCTTGTCTGACCTCACTGTTAAATGAGCATGGCCACGATGCCAATTTCCCTCCTGGGCTATAATCGGACCTCCTATGACCATGTGGACGAGTTATAAAACACGGGCATGCCCAGCGAGACCTGCAACGATGTCAGAGCCGTAACAGGAGCTCCTGTGTGGGATTTCTTCGAACAGTCTGAGTCACCCAGCACTGAGTCACCTATGGTACAGATTTTACCGGTGGGTTTCCATATGTGGGCATCACCTGATGCCCTGGGAACAGCAGGAATGACCTCCCAGTCACCATGCAAGGGTCCTAGGCAACGGTCTTTGCATAGCAGGGTTCTGATAGCAAAGCAACAAAGGAGACAACTGAGAATGAAGGAAAAAGACCACCATATTAGTCCTGTGCCCAACATCTGCCTGCTCAACAGGCACAGGATAACACATGATGAGCTGAGGCTTAGGAAGTGGGGGAATGAAAACAGAAGGTAAGCCCCACATGGTTTATAATCCACACTTTAAAAAGCAGGTGCACGCACAACGACATAGTCAATAAAATTGCCAAGCAGGGTGCAGCAGTCTAGACTCACACAAACAGCATATTCTTCTACACAGGGGTATAGTATAAGATTGGGACAACACTATAGCTTACGTCTTCAGTGTCCCCAAAGGCTCACTAGTTAAAGACTGCTGTCCAGGGTAGTGCTAGTGGGAGGAAGTAGGATCTTTAGGAGGTGGGAACCTAAGTGGGGGTATCCTTAGATTATTGAGGGGTGCTTGAAGAGGATCTGGAACCCCTGTTTCTCACTCTCTACTTGTTAGCCTTGAGGTTAGAGGTTTTATTTCACCTCACAGCCCAGTCATTGCGTGTCCTCAGGTTCCCCTCAGGTTCCCCGCAGCTGCAGATGCTAGCCAATACAAACACAACCCAAGATCCACCTGATCTCTCCATCTCCATCCCTTCCTTCTCTCCGTCTCTTTTCTCTTCCGAGCTGGAGTGGGGTGAACTGGGCTGTGTGCTTGTGAGCTATCAGTTCCTAGGCCTGGTTCTCTGTGAAGGTGTTTTTCTCTCCACGCAGAGCTGGCAGCCACAGTAATTCTGATGAGTCTGGACTTGGCAGGGGCCCAGCTCCAGCCCAGAGCACCTGGATTGTGCGAGGACAGACAGGTCTGCTGGGCATACCGCAAGGGGAGAAGAAGGCCTTATTTGGACGAGGTTTAAGCAAATTCCTCCCTCAGAGGCCTTTCGGTGTGTGGAGTGCAGCTAACAAAATTTCTCACATTCAGAGCCTTCAGGCCATGTTTGAGTTAAATGAACCCAAACTACAGTTCAGATAAAGAAACAAAGACTTTAAGGCTTGATCTGGAGGTGCAAAATTTAATTCTCAATCAACTTCAGAAGTTTACCATGAGGGGACCTGGCAAAGGGAGCTTGAGAAACGGGGCCACTAAGTGAAAGTAAACCACAGGCCATTTTCCACTGTGGCATCCAAGTGCTATCAGAATTGCAGTCCCTCGAAGTGTCACTTGTACCATAGTAGGGAGTGTCTTACCCAGACAATGTTTCCAACCCGGGGAAGCTGCTAGGGCTGGGCATGAACTGGCTCTTTTTTTTTTTTTTTTTTTTTTTTCTCCTTGTTGTTGCTGGATAATGTGGCTGACTCACAGGGGAGGAGGGCAAGAAAACTGCTACCCGGGCACCAGTGCCAAGGATAAAAAGAAGAAAACAAAGCAAGCTCGACTGGAAAGCCTGTCTCCACACGAACAGCTGCTGACAAAGAAGCGTCCCTCAGCTCTGGCAGCGCGTTACAATGACTCTCTCTACTAAGGTAGCAGACTCAAGCCTACTGTCATTTCTAGAACTCATGGCTATGGTGGTCACAGCTCTTGGGGGGAATGTTTAAGCAAAGCTCACCCGAGCACATGAGCTTGGGCTGAGGGAGATGAGAAGTGTCAGGACAGGAGTGGAATCCATATGACTAGCAGGCATCACTTTTTTTTTTTTTTTTTAAACTCAATCTTCACTGGTCACTGCTTTCGCCTTTAAAAGCTGGTCGGACCTTCCTGAATCTCAGTGGAGGCAATCTGGCTGCCCTGTTCTGATCCACACTATTTCTCCCACACATAAAGGCTTAGCCCCATGCTGGGACACAGCATACAGACTGTGCTTTTTTTTTTTTTTTTTTAATCACGGTCACTGTTATCTGCCCCAAATACAACTAAGACAAACAGTGTTTCTGGGTGCCAGCAAATACTCGAAGGAGTAAGTGTGATCAGAAAAAGAAAAGCATGAAAGATGCAGGGTGGGACAGGATTGAAAAAGGACATCTGAAGGCAGGGCTGCAGCTCGGTCAGTACAGCGTGTGCACGAAGCCCTGGGTCCCGGCTCCGGGACAGGCGAAACCTGTCTGTCATGGCGGTGTGTGGGAGATGGAAGCAAGATGATTCAGGAGTTCAAGGTCATCCTCAGTGTCAAACACAGCAAGTTTGAAATCAGCCTGGAATGCAGGAGACCCTGTCCCAAAATTAAAAAGGGACCTGGGGGTGGGGTAGACACTAGAGGTAAAAAAACAAAAAAGACACATGTATAATAAATATATGCTGTATACAGAGATACATATGTACCTTTTAAAAGGTCATAAGATTAGCTTGCTGGTTTATAGTTTGGGCATCTTTACTAACTAAATTTTCCTGAGTTGAACTGTACATGTCCAGTTCTTGGGATTCACAAACATTAATTGCCTGAATCGAGACAGGCCCACTGCAAGCCGGATCCTCGCCCCCTACCCCAGCCTCTACCAATTGAAGTGTGTTTTATAAAGGGTCAGCTGTATTGGCTTCCAAGTCAGCTTAGGTCAGTTGGATGTCTTTGTGATTATGCAAAAGAGAGTTTCTGGGCCATTGAGCTGGCTCAGCAGATAAAGGTACTTGCTGCCAAGGCTCACCTAAGTCCCATGTGGAAGGAGAGGCCTGACTCCAGCAATCTGTCCTCTGAGCTATATTCTATCTCTCCCTGTCTTCCTCCTCTCTCTTTCTCTCTCTCTCTCCTCATACACACATTCTCTCTCTCACACACACATATACACACTCCCTCCTTTTCTCTCTTTTTCTCATACACATATACACACACACTCTCTCCCTCCTTCTCTCTCTCACACATATTCTCTCTCACACACACACATAAACACATACTCTCTCCCAATTACAAATGTATTGAAAAATTAAAAAGAATTGCTGATTTTAAGGAAACTTAGAATGCTCAGGAACAACTTGATAAAGATGAGTCACTAAGAGAATAGTCATGTGCAGGAGACAATTTATAAAATATTGTAAAGAAAAAAATATGAAACCTGGAAAGAGTTCGCACTCAAGTTTTTCATTTGGTTAGCGGCTTTCGGAGCAGAAGGCATCATGGATAATACACGTCTGCTTCAATAATGTTGAAACGGCCAACATTAGTGCCTCTCGTGCCCACATGAAGAACTTTCACAGCTTCACATAACAGCTAGTAACTATCAGCCACATCGTGGATGTATGGACTTTGCTGAGTCTCCACCATTCGTGTCCAAGGAACCTGACTCCGAGAGCCTGAGCCTCCTTCCAGTAGTTACTAGGACACTTCAACACTCAAATACTTAGACCTAAATAAGTTAAAACAAATTCATGGTGTGCTATTCTGCTTACGATTCGGTTCTAATTTGGCAACCAGTATATTTTAGAATGTTAATTTTGGATGCGAACAGGCCCAGCCGACTATTCTTGTTTCCCTTAAGCAATGTGAAAGTAATAATTTCAACCTCTGGGTGCTAAAGCCCACGTGATGGGAACGGAATCAGGCACAGCCATTCGGCCTGCAACGCAGCCCTTGTCTGTCCGCACACAGCATGAACAACGTGAGAAGAGCAGGAGTCAGCAGTGCAACTTTTCTTCCAGGTTGTAGGTATCAACAAATGCCCAAGAACACATGGCTTCAGCAAATCTGAGCAACACACCATATGGCAAGAGAGATTACATAATTTTTAGGCCACTGTTCAGAATCTTCCAGGCTAATGAGTGTTAGTTATTCACACGGATTCCACCCCCACATACCAGACTGCTACTCTTTCTTTCCTTTAAAAAAATATTTTGTCCTTATTTTTGTTTATGTATTACCTGTTTGCATGTGCCCCGTGTGTGCTGGTGCCTGAAGAGGCCAGAAGAGGAAACCGGATCCCTAGGAGGTGGAGGCACAGGAGACTGTGAGCCGCCCATGTGGGTGCTTGGGAACCAAACTTGCGTCCTCTGGAAAAGCAGCAAGTGTTCTGAACCACTGAGTCATCTCTCCAGCCCCCAGACTGCTTTATTATTATTATTATTATTTACATTTTATTCACTTTGTATTCTCCCCCCCCATAGCTCCCTTCCTTCAAGTCTCTCAATCCCTCCCTCCCCTTTCTCCACACATGCCCCTCCCCAAGTCCACTGATAGGGGAGGTCCTCCTTCCCTTCCTTCTGATCCTAGTCTATCAGGTTTCATCAGGAGTGGCTGCATTGTTTTCCTCTGTGGCCTGGTAAGGCTGCTCCCCCATCAGGGGGAGGTTATCAAAGAGCAGGCCTATCAGTTCATGTCAGAGACAGTCCCTGTTCCCCTTACTATGGAACCCACTTGGACACTGAAACGCCATGGGCTCCATCTGTGCAGGGGTTCTAGGTTATCTCCGTGAATGGTCCTTGGCTGGACAGACTGCTTTTTATATCTGCAGTAAGATGTAAAGATAAGCAGGCAGGGCACAAATAACAAAGCTGCTGGAAATCACTTATCTACTGACAGGGCTCATTTTAGGAACTGAGATTTATAACGTACTGATTCCTCATCAGGGAGGGCTTAATGACCATTAGCGTCGGCAGTCATTTACTAAGACGGCTCAAGTTTATCACCACTGACTGTAATACAGTCACTGTCTAATCCTTCAATGAGAACTGTGCGTAGCTGCACGCTGAGGTCAGGGAAAGCGCTGGGTTAATGAAGAGAGGTCATGTTTGAGGCGTCTAGCTCTGCAGTCTATATACTTGTCTGCCTCCTTTTCCCACTTAATCCTACCACAAAGACGCTTGCTTCTGACTCAAAAATACTTTCCAAACATTATTACACCGACCTATCAGGAGGGTAAAAGGAGGAAGAGATACTTCAAGTGTACAATGCCCCAAAGCACGCTTCGCTTCCACGCAATGCAAATGGCTGAACAAACCGGCCTTTGAATTGTCACAGAAGTCACCACAGCTGCACTGCTCACCACAAAATGGACGATTCAGCTTCATGGGAGACAGGGCCGAGGTTCCTCCTTTACCTCATCCGGTCCACAGACGAGGAAAAAGGTTCTCTTTATCTCACCCACGCCTAGCTAGCAGCTTGCAGCAAAACCAGGTGCCATCAAGCCTGGCCCGGTGCATTTTCTTGCCAGAGTTCTGGTGCTAGCCACACAGTGAGGCAACGAGACGTAGGAAGGTACATGTCACGGGACGAGCTCCAGTAACACACACAGCACAAAGATGGGGACTAGCTAGGACTTAGAACCCCAGAGCGGAAGCGCTCACATTCTTTAAGTGTCCCACCCAAGCCCTGAGGTGCCATTATCAATTCCAGACAACTTAAAGAATTTCGAATTGAAGAGACAGAGGGCAGAGCACCTTGGAATAGCTTTGAAGAAATAGCAAGACTTCATAGACGATTTAACTAACATTCTGACACAGCACGTGACATTTGAAGGCCCTGGCGTCCTTGGCTTGCTCAGCCCATGCACTTACCAACCCCCACTCGGCCTGCCAGACCCCAGTTTTGAGAGCTGCTTTGAGAGTCTGGACTCAGTCTCAATGAGGCCATTATTTATGAAGCCTGACAAATAGGTTGGTTTCAGGAAATCTGTGCTTCCCTCTCCCCGTCTCCCTCATTTCTCACCAGAGGAATGAGTGTTCCCATCTTAATGTTTCTATTCACAGTTAAGAACTGCTGCTTCTTTTAAGCGAAGGAGACAGAAATCAAATTGTTACAGAAACCAAAAATCTCATCTACAAGCAATGCGGTTTTTAAGACAGATTCTATAGGACAGCAACCACGAATTTACCCTTCGCTAAGAGTGTTATAGTATTTGTCTAATAATGAAGGTATCTACAGAATAAGAAAACTTCTTCCCCTCCGCTCAGCGTTGTAAAGACGCATTGTTCTATGATTCAAGAGACCTTATTTCAAGGTTAGCTGAAACACAGAACTTGAATTGATCATGCAACCCAAAGTTGTGTCAATGTTAGGCTCTCCGTACATTAAAAATCATTTTTATCTATTTATAATTCTGATCATAGTGTTTCTCAGACCCTAAATTCCACAGATATCTTATCATCTGGATCCAATGAAGTCATACTTGGCTGAAGAGAAGGTTTGTGGGCCCTGAGTGCTACAGTGCATGAGGCCACAGTGGTGCCTGTAGGCAGTAATGGGAGACATGTGCTGAGGGAGGGAAGAGGGGAGGGAGGAAAACGGTCTCTCCCACATGTCTCAAGCAGCCCAGGCCAACAGCTTCAATTTTTCACCCCCCTGCTCTCTACTTCTTAGCTTGGCTTTGCGAAGTTCCTGTCCCCAGCCCCACCGTGATCTCTGCTCAGGCCCCTGCTAGCACCATGCCCACCCCCTGCCCTACAAGAAACTCAGACAGAGCATCGCTTACTGATACCTCCCATCACTCAGCATTTATGGTCCCTAGCTAACCCATACGACTCCCACATGGCCTAGGCATACAGGAGCTGCCATTTCCATTTTATAGACGGTGTGATAAAACACAGAGAAATTAAGCACTTATCCCAAAGGGCCAAAGCAGGGTCCTACAACTTTAACCCAGACCTGATGTCAAGATCCAAAGACTTCCTTCCCTTGGTGCCATGACACTTGTCTACATAACTCCTACGTAGCTCTTTAAACCATATGCATTACTTAATTATTTTAAGCTAACAAGTAAAATGTGTTTTAATACGTATATGTGTTATATATGTATATATTTTGGAATGGCTACATTCGGTGACTTAACCTCAATACTTAACACTTTTCTCTTGTAGGCTTAACTTATGTGCCATCTCTATGGTATCTCCCTTAGCCACTGTAGCCAGTCCATGCTGTCTTGACTCAGAGTTTCCACAGCACTTAGGGCTTGAGAAGTTTAGTCTTGATCTGGGTGTACCCCTGAGGAGAATTACATTCTTAAGAGGTGAACAACTACAGACGTAATGGGGGTTTGAATTTGTGGTGGTATGGGGGGGGGCAGAGTCTTCCTACCTAACACCGCCTGGCCTCTGGCTGGCTATCTGTGTAACTCAGCCTTGAATGGCTTCTCTTGCCTCCGCCTCCTCAGTGCTGGAACCACGAGCGCGCACCACTGCGTGCTTCCTTCTATTGAGGTTTTCAAACCTGGGCTAAGGCTGCTTAGCAAGAAAATGGCAGAACCGGGTCACTGTCTTTCCAAACCTGCCCATGGGTGTGAGATAGTGGGAAAAGGAAACTCCAGCATAACTAGAGAAAACAGACATAAAGCAAGAGGCTGGAAGCCCAAATGAAACAGCCAACTTACCAGCATATTTTGTTGTGTTTGATTCATCCATGGACCAAAAGCAATAATCAAAGGCAAACACCTGAATGAAAGAACAAAACGTTAAGCTGAAGAATTAGCTCCAGAGACATAAATCAGTCTGGGGAAATATCCAAGATGAGAAGAGGCTCACTATCGTGTTTTATTTATTTGTTTGTTTTGTTGTTTTAGTTTGTTTTTTGAGACGGGGTTTTTCTGTGTAACAGGACCCTGGCTGTCCTGCATTAACTTTGTAGACCAGGCTGACCTCGAACTCAGAGACCCACCTGCCTCTGCCTCCCAAGGTTTGTGTCACCACTGCTGGGCAGGTCACCGTGGTCCGATGAAGAAAGCTGCAGTGGTTTGGGTGTAATTTTCCCTCAGTAATGAACTCATATGAAAACCACTATTTTTCCAGAATTCTAGCAAGTAGACATAGCAACCAGGTGTTAGATTAAAAAATACACTTAATAAGAACCTGTTTGTGCACATATGCACACACACACAGACACACACACACAAAGTCTAGTAATGTACACTGAAACCTCTAGGCTTGCTCGCCTACACCTTCTCAGGTGATGTAATATGGGCAGGTGTCTACTTGCACCAGTCCCTGCTTCTAGCCATCTACCATGCTACCATCTGTGGTGCTGCAAAGGTCAGCACTCCCCCCTTCCACTCTCTGGGATTCCCTTCTCCTCACTACTTCAACACGCAACCCCTGGCTGAGTACTGCTGATGACTCAACCATCTGCTTAGCAGGCACTAACCCTCCACACAGCCTCAGAACGCCGACCAGACAAGGGCTCCCGCCTACCCGCTGTCTTTTCCCGCAAACACTATACCCGTGCTCTAGCCACCACTGTCAAATGAACAGAAAAAAATGCTGGCCAGGGTGTGTGCCAAGGGATGGCCCAGAGAAGAAGAGGAAAGCACACTGGAACTGCACACACTAACTGCCCCGTTTCAGACTCCCAGGGTGAAAAACTTTCGAAATTGCTCCTTTAAACAAGCATGGAAATGCCTGACCTTCTCAATTCTTGTAACTCATTTCTGGAGGGCCCTTGCTAACAAATAACTCTACCCTTCCAACTCAAACCTCTCAGGGCAGCCCCGCTGACTCTGCAGCCTCTTTCTGCAGCTGCACACTGTGGCTGTTTTATTTTTCCACCTGTGCAGGGATCCTCCATCTCTTCAACTCCTGAAGGCACAAGCACTGAGCAAACACGGTCTGGCAGTCCAGACTGGACACTGCCAGCTGCTTGCCCACTACTTCCCCTGCTCCCTCTGGCCCCAGTGAAGCGTGTCCTTTTGGAAAGAGTCACACACCCACCCTGTTTTCATTTTCTTCTTCACTTCCACCCTTCAAAATGCTTCATACTGAAGGCCCAGGTCAATGCATTTTCTTCCAGAAAATATTGTTTGATTACAACCAAAGGGTTTTTTAAAAAACTTTTTTATTTTCTGAAATCTCACAACAGTGCTTCACCCTTTTCTTTGCTTCTATCCCATTCTTTTCTTCTATTCTTTACTAATCATGACATGAGTATGCTCAGCCCTTTGATATTGTTAGCGACAAATGTGTTCGGTCAAATTCATAGCAACCCTGGCAGGCATAAGCCTGAGGGCTGCAGACTGGACATAGCTGGATGGTCTGTGAATGTTTTATCTCCCTTGGATCCTACATTCCCTGAAGGCAGGAACCAGATCTAATTCATCTTTGAGGCCTGCGATATTTACCTTCATCGCTTTGGAATTATTTATGGAGTGATTAGTTGCACTGAAACTTTGTAAGGAAGCAAGCACTTTTTATATAATAAAAGTCTTAGGTGTGCTGGGGAGATGGCTCAATAGGTAAAGGGTGCCTGTTGCACAATCGTGAGCACCCGGGTTCAAATTCCAGCACCTCTGTAAAAAGCTGGATGTGGTCACATGTCCCTGTGACCCCAGCAATGAAGGAGGGGTACAGAGTCGGGGATTTCTGGAGCTGCCAGCCTAGCTCTAGGTTCAGAGAAAGGCCTTGTCTCAAGGAATAACAGAGTGACATTCCCCAACTCACATACCACTATCCATCTTTTCCTCGTTCTCTCTCCTTCCCGCCTTCTTTTCTTTTCTTTTTTTTTAATGATTTATTTATTATTTATACAGTACTTTGTCTACATATGTGCCTACATGCCACAGTAGGGCACCAGATTTCACTATAGATGGTTGTGAGCCACCATGTGGTTGCTGGGAATTGAACCCAGGACCTTTGGAAGAGCAGCCAGTGCTCTTAACCTCTGAGCCATCTCTCCAGCCCCCGCCACAAATAAAACAAAAACAAAAGGCTGACTTACACCTACAATAGTTTGATCACGATACACAGATTCGAACATATGCAATACACATAACTTAAAACGTTAACTCCAGACTCAAATTTGATAGTGATGTCTCACAGAAAACAACCTTCTAATGAACAGCTATCAGACAATAGGTTCAGCCAGCAAAGTAAAGAACGTTTACTGCCCATGAGGGCACTTTCAATGACTCAAAAAGATGGCCCAGGCAAAACCCAGCTAATCTCCCTGCCTCTGGGCAGGACTGAACCTCACCACTGCTCCCAAGAGATCTGTGTTGTCTTAAAACATTTCCGGAAATGGAGATTCTGTGATTCCCCTCTCCCTGCCAGGAGATCAGGTAATAACTTGTCTTTCGTCCTCAGGATCTCTATCTTTGCCTTCCACCTAAGTCAGCTCCCCAACCTTATTGTAAATGGTCAATACCGGCTGTTTCCCAATTTTTAAATACCTTTTCTAGTGCCGTCTGGATCACAATGAGTCTCTTTATTAGTTCCTACAGAGAGCATTCACACCCATCGAGGACTGGTTTCTAACAGTTTCTGTCTTGCACACTGTGGTCAATCTACTGGTTTCTACACACAGGGCCACTACTTGAAATAAAATGAGATCCAGTCCAAGCTTGAGTGTACAGCTGCCAGCAACACTCACGGCCCGTTCTGCAATACTTTCTAACAGGTAAGTATCTGAAATTTTTTCTAATTAAAAAAAAAAAACCCACAAAATTAATTTTCCATACTTCCCCTTTATAACCTAGACCAACAGTAAGATGCTACCAAGGATAAAGGGGCTCTGAAGGCATTACAAGACACAGGGGTTCTTTGCTTGTCAAGCACAGACCTCCCCTTTAGCTGTGGGATGTCCTGAATTTCACAATCATTGGTCCTACGCACTCTAGGATAGAGATTCCCTCAAGCCAAACATGGAGTGTAGGCTTTTATTTTAGTATACACTGATCAGGAAGAAGCCTGAAGTCCAATTCATTTCCCTGAAGCTCAAAGACATCATACATCACCCTAGAGAAGTGTATCCTGATGTCCACCTCATCGCCCATAACTGCAAAGCGGGGGTGGGGTGGGGGAGGGAAAACACCAAAAGCCATGTACAACAGAGCAAATATGTAAAGATACGAGCCGAGTGGGTAGCTCAAACCTGTCATCTCAGCACTTGGGAGGCTGAGGCAGGAGGATTGCCACAAGTCTGAGGTCAGCTTGGGCTACCCAGTAAGTTCTGGGTCAGCCTGGGATAGCAAGTGATATCCTCTATCCTCAACCACAAACAAGTTCACGGGGGTGGGGAGGGAGGCGGAGAAGAGGAGCGTAAGTTGTCTATTCCAGCAGTGCCAACTAACACCAGGAATTCACACCTTTCCGACTAGAAAAATAGCCAGGCGTTCAGACATTCCCAAGTTATTCACAAAACTTGTTGTCTTCAGCAAAATGCCACTCTTTCCTCCTAGGCCCACATGTGTAAGACTCCTGCCAGCTCCATATTCCCAGCAGCCTGCTGGACGTCTGCTCCAACTCCATCAGGCCCTTAAAAAAAAACGTTAGCTCTGCATTTCTGTGAACCCAGGAGCACAGCAAAGCGGCTGAGGCTGTTTTCAATAAGACAAACTTACTGAGTGGCAGATACCCTGAAGTGAGGAGGTCCCAGACTTTGTGAGCAGCACGCTGTACAAAAAAATCCCTGCCTATTGAGAGGTGTGTGATGTCTGATGGCATTTCAGCAAAATTCAACTGTGGTTGAAAAACGAAACAAAACGAAAGAAGCAGCAAGAATGTCCCAAGGAGGAGCAGAAAGCATCAGGGTTCTGAGAAATGAGGTCTGCAACCGTTTTTCTAATCCATGAAAAAAAAAAAAAAAAAAATGGGAGCCACACGTGGTGGTACATGCCTATAATTCTAGCACCTGGAAGGCCAAGGTAGCTAGCGGGGTCAAAATTGTGAGGCCAGCATGGGCTACACAGAGAGATCAGGACCCCAGCTCAACAAAGTAACAAAGGCCAAATGGGAAGGCACCTTAGCTGTATGGATTCTGTGGCTGTCTTCATTTCCTTCTTTAAAAATATAAACAAACAAACAAACTGTATTTTTATTTTATGTTCATGACTGCTGTGCCTACACCATGTGCATGCGTTACCCAAAGAGGCCAGAAGAGGACATCAGATTTGCCCTGGAACTGGAATTACAGGCAGCTGTGAGCTGCCTAACCAGGGTGCTGGGAACTGATCTCAGAACCTGGGTCTTCGGCAAAATCACCAAGTGCTTTTAGCCACTGCGCCCCCTCTCTCATCTTTCTGTGGCCTTCTTTGATCCTGTCTAGTTTTGTGCTGTCACTAAAGTCTCCAACCACAATGTATCTACTTCAGGAAACAACCAAAAAAAGCCTCTACCGGCCACTTCCGGTTTGAGTCTCAAATACCTGTCAGTTACATATTCTGTCCTGCAGTTGCATACATATAGTTAAAAATACCAAACAGCTGGGCATAGTAGCACACTCCTGAAACCCCAGCACCGTAGGCTTGAGGCAAGAGAATCAGTAATTGGGATATGAGACTCTGTCGACCCACTCCCAAAAAGGACAAAACAAAACAAAAAAAAATTATTACTAAAAAAAATGCATGTATTGTTTTAAAAATAATTTTAATATGCCTTTCATATTAAATGAAATATGGAAAGTGATTAATCTAAGGCTTACTATGACACAATAATTTAATTTTACATGGAGAAAAGACTTGGAAAACAAACATCCACTTTTGCAACCATGTTTCAATTTTTCTTAAATTTTTCAGTTTTATCTTAAATGTCACTCCTTTATGAAACCTTTACTGAGGGTACTTCTTTTAAAATGTTCTTGATATATTATGATGATGATGACATGTATATAGATGTGTGTGCAGGCCCATATTCAGTACACATATGGAGGCCGGAGGACAAATTGCAGGAGTCAGCGATTTCCTTCTGCCTTCATCTGGGTCCCAGATGTCACACTCGTATCACCAGGCTTGCCAGCAAGCAGCTTTACCCCTGGAGCCTTGAGCAGCTTAAGACACTTCCTACGACTCTGAACTCCATGCCTGTCCTAACCGTGTCGTGAAAATATCTCCATTCATGTATGGTTCCCTTTGCTTTGCTATAATATTAGTTATTAAGAGGTCAGGGACTTTGCTCTCACGCTTTATGATTTGTCAAACAGAAAGACTCTGAACATTTACATTTTAGTCTGTAACAGCCTCTTGTTGAATGTGCTGGCTAGTTGTATGTCACCTTGACACAAGCTACAGTCATCAGAGAGGAGGGAACCTCAAGAAAACGCCTCCATAAGATCGGGCTGCAGGCAAACCTGTAGGGCATTTTCTTAATTAGTGATTGATGGGTAGGACCTAGCTGATTGTGGGTGGTGCCACCCCTGGGCTGATGGTCGTGGGTTCTGTAAGAAAGCAGGCTGAGCAGTCCGGGAGGAGCAAGCCAGTAGGCAGCATCCCTTCATGGCTAAATCATCAGCTCCTGTCTCCAAGTTGCTACTCTGTTTTGAGTTCCTGTCCTGTCTTCCTTCAGTGATGGATTATGCTATGGAAGTATATGCTAAATAAACCCTTTCCTCCCCAAGTTGTTTTTAGTCATCGTCCTAGCAAACAGTAACCCTAAGACTGTGAATCATCTCTTAACTGAACAATATTGTGAACCTGTATTTTCATGTACAATGGCCACTTAAAATAATACCCCGGATTGTCTAGAGCAAACCCTTCAGCAACACAGACAGGGAAGACCCCCTTTCACTTCTAGTATAGGAAACACAAGACTCACATTTCCCCATAGACGTTACTTTTGGCCGTACAAATTCTCCCTTCTTCCCCAAACGGAAGGCGTAATTGTCCTTTCTTCTGTATATTCTGCTAAGGACCGGCCACCTCCTCTGCTCTGCGGCCTCCACCAATGACTCAGAAGGTCTCTGGTACTGAAGAGCATGAAGCTCAGGGTGAGAAGAAGGGGAAACTGAGAGTGAGCGAACTTTGCTGCTGTGGATCGAATGAGAATGTCCCTCATAAGCTCACATTTCTACACTTGTCCTCAGCCGATGGCGATTTTAGAAGGTTGTGGACGCTTCAGGGGGCAGAGACTCGCTGGTGGGTGGGGGTCACCGGGAGCAGGCCTTGAGGTCTCATTCCTGCCCCATTTCCTTTCTGCTTCCTGACTGTGGACACATGTGACCGGCCGCCTGGCACTCCCGCCACTATGCCTTCTCCGCTATGATGGGCCCTAGGCCCTCAAACTGTAAACAAGGTGTAGGATGTTGATCATGGACCAGGCACCAAGTTCCCTGCTTCACAGCCTTATCCCACTGGGCGCCTCTCTGCTCTAGGAATCATGCTCATCATTTCTCTCTTCCTTACTAGGGCCGGCTCATGCTCAGACTTTACTAAGTTAAATATATACACGGAAACATAAAGTTTCCTTTTGTAAAGGTTCATGTGCGGAAGTGCTGCTGCTCCGTTCAGAGCACACTAGTACAAAACACGTAACTTCCTGGATCCCAAACCTCAAATGCTGAAGAAACCTGCTCCACGTGGAGTCCCTCTGCTTCAGCACGTGCGAATGGGTTGCTCCCTTCTACCCTGGCTTCACTGCCCTTTCTCAACAATGAACTCAAGTGTTCACCTCTGTAGGCCTAGCTGCCATCTACAGCCCATCCAGCACTCTCTCAGATCTGTGCCCAAGATCATACTGCAAACCTCCATTTCTCCACTTGCAGGAATACAGGCTTGCTGGGGTCCTGTTGTTTGTTGTTGTTGTTGTTTGTTTGTTTCAAACTTTGTAGCTTTGCATGAGGACAATAAGAAAGATGTTTCTGGTCCACATTTCACCATGTGATGTTATGAAACTGAGTTACACCAAAACACAAGGAATGTTCCACATTCCATTTCAGGTTGACATTTTCAATGCTTTTTTTTTTTTTTTCCACTTTCCTCTGTGCTCACAATTATTATAAAACAAAGAGTTATCCGTCACTATTTGGAAGAAATGTATGCCAGCTTATTATTATTGTTGTTATTTTAAGTTAAACCTCACTTAGAAACCCCAGACCGAAGTGCACAGGAAGCCTGTGTGGTCCCAGGACTGCCATCACTGCTGCTGTTTGTGGAAGCCCCTGGACCGTCCACAAACTTCAGCCCGTGTCTGGACACAGCTGCCACAGACCAGGGAGACGAGTACCAGAGCCCCCAGCCTTACTAGTCATGTCTGTTGACAGACCTCCCCTTCCTGTTTGACAGTCTGTCCAGTCACTGCTGTCTTTTCACTGAGTAATCAATCACTTCCTTCATGCACGCTTGTAAGTACCCACCAAACAATGTCTTAGGTTACACAGTCGGTACTGCCTGACTGAAGATTCAAAGCAGCTAACAGCAGCTGCTGCACACCCACAAGAAATAAGGCCTTGCCCCAAGCTCAGGGCCCTCATCCTATCTACCCCAGGGGGGAACCGCCCTCTCTGGCAAGTACTGCTCAGCGTTCTCAGAGGGAAGAGGGAAGGTGTCTCTCTCAGAAACTCATCCATATTGTCATCCAATTAAAAAGGAAGTTTGAAAAGACCGACTAACTAGTTCTCTCAAGCCCCATGCCAACACTTTAACAGCAGCTTAGGGCTTCTACTTAACACCAGGTGTGTGTAAACCGGGCGTGCACACTCAATGAAGCATGAACTCAGTCCCAACTCCTTCGAATACTGCTCAGTCCACGCTTATAACTTTTAACGGTCCCTCCCAACAAGGGGAGAGGGGTGTCACATCCTCCACCTATGGGCGTTCTTCACTGGTTCTCTCACGTCCTGATCAAACTGCTCCAACGGTGCACTCAAAGGGCAAGGCAGGTACTTGTAAACAGGCACTCTTCCTTTACCAAACACCGACGAGTCACACGCGTCTGACCTTGCAGTTTGCAGCCTGTCCGCCATCTTCGCAAATGGCTGCTGCTGCCTATCACAGAAGAAAGAATACAACCCGCTCCGACATCAATTACCACGGGAGGGATTTGGACCTGGTTCCAAAGAGCTTGCCTAATGTGCTTTCCTCACTCAGCGGGATAAAGCCCAGGACATAGCGACAGAGACGAGGCAGCTAGCTGGCTTCCAGGCGCCGGGTCCTTAGACTAAGGACCTGAGGCGGCCCAGCAGTTGCAGGAAAGGGCTGAGGGAGGGAGGGATCACATTGCTGGGGATGACGGAAGCAGGGTTCCAGAGGCTTTCCCTGGTCCCGGAGGCTTTTATAGTTCTAGGTAGCAAGGCAGACCATAACAAAGATAATGATTTTCTCTTTGCGGGGCTGAGATGTGTGAAACCTGGTCCCCTACCATCTGCATCTCTGGGCATCCTTGGGTACAGAACACAGTGAGAAAAACTGGCTCTGCAAAAAGCCAGGCACAAAACGGGTGAGAGGTAAATAAAGTGCGAAGAAAAGTCGAGACAAAAATGCAGTGATGTGTTTGGGAAAAAAATAAATAAAAAATGAGTTAGAATGACAAAGTGTGATGGAATTATACTATTGTTCCAAATGAGTCCCTGCTCTCCTTGAACAGCTTACAAAGTCCCACTCTGGCCTTGCTTCCTGTCGGGCCTGCAGAAGGGGAATGTAATTTCCGATCTTACTGATACCAGGCTGGCTACATCACTGGTTTCGGCCCATGTGTACGAGAGCAAAGGGCTGACTGCAGGTTCTGAGGATGAGCTGGAGTGCCAGTCCCTGCCACGGCGTTTACCAGTACCAGACAGAATCCAGTCCTTCAGGCTAGAGCCTGGGCTGGAGCCACAGCCAACCTGCACCAACACTAAGGTTACCGAATCGGACCGTCACCGTCTCAAGTCACTGAGCAGCTAGGGGTGTCTGCCACTGCCGCGTCACCCGGCACGAGCAGACCAATCCCAGGCCGTGACAGTGCAGTAGAGCAGCTCTGCTGTCCACCCCGTGTCTCTACTCACAGGCCCATTTCCTGCACGCATGCTACTGCTTACGTAACCCGATACAGCGAAGTCCCAAATAACCCTTCTGACCCAGCAGATTAAGACCTGACTCTAAGATTCTCCATAAGCTGCCTTCTCTCTTAGTTCCTCACACACAACTTTTCTTTGCACGTACCCTACCCTAACCAGACTGTGCACAACACATGACACCTTTTCTCCTCACCCAACACTGCACACCAGGGACTCCCACACCCACTCACACTCCCAGCCCTCACTACTTCCTAACGCATCAATTGTTTCCTTATTTCTGCCCCTATGGACACCCTACCCCAATATCCTGCCCCTGCACACGTGGGCATGCCATCTGAGGCTCCCTGTTCGGCTCTGGGCCTCCTCACCATTTTTTTAAAAATGGAAAATAAATTTAGTTCACAAGATTGAAATATTAAAATAATCATTCATTAATCCATATTGTTTGTTCATAAATTTATAATTAGAAAGTTGACTAAAACCAGATTATCAGCTAAACAAAATGATTGGCAGTTATTTTTATTTCTTCCCAAATGCTTCCTTCTTACTAACTTGCCCAATGAAACACAATGGATAAAATAACCCTTCTTTTTCCTGTGCACCAGTGCCCGCCAAAATTCAGCTTATCAAAAGACGGCTCAAACAAGCAGCTGCAGCACCACCTTTGGACTATGACAGACACAGCTCTCACACCCTGACGCTTATACGACAAAGGCCTTCTTCTTTTTAATGTGCAGACATAAGCTGGTGTCCCCGGGATTGTCTAAAGGGCTACTGTTCTGGAGGGAAACAGACCTTGCTCCCATAAACACTTCTGGGCGTTCAGCAGGCCAGAATATTAAAAGATACACCTGAGGTGAATGCTTTTCCACTCAGAGCAATTTATAAAATTGACACTTACCAGACAGAAAGCTCCAAAAGATTAGATACATAGCAATCTATGTTTGGGGCTCATTTCCTGTCTGTGGCTCTGTCCACGAGCAAGGAAGCAGGTCTTGCTCCAGCTGGCTTGTCTGTCCGTCTTCCCTTGCTTCACTGAGTAGCTTGTATGAGCTGTGGGCACTGTCCTGAGGAAGCACCGTCTCTGTCACTGGCATGTAGTTTCACCTACTCCAGAACACCATGACTAATCATGGAATCTTAGAGCATCTAACCTTCTCAGGTTGGCTTCCTCTACTTATTAATGTACACTGAAAGTTCCGCTGTACCTTTTTGTGGGTGGATAGCTCACTTCTCTTCTATCATTGAACAATACTGTAGCAAGAGGTTGTGCCAGGATTCATTATCTGTTCTCCTGCTGGAGATCATCATGGCTTTCGTGTTCGGCAATCATGAATCAGACTGCCATAAACACTTGTGCACAGTAGGTACACACTTTCAGTTGGTGTGGGTAAATACCGAGACACTTGATCACTGAGGTCACGGGGTTCGAATACAGTTAGGTTTTTTTAGAAGCTGTGGGCTGTCTTCCTGAACGCCTGCACCATCTGCCTCGGTCTGACAGCAATAGCAGAGTTCCTGCCGCTCCACAGCCTTCATTTTGGTTCTGTCAGACTTGGAGATTTTAGGCATCCTATAGGTGTGTGATGGGATCTCATTATTGTTTTAATGTAGATTCCCTAATGACCTCATGGTCCCTTTTTTTATTTGTTTGACACCTGTGCATCCTCTTTGAGAAAATATCTATTCAGATATTTTTGTCAATCTAAAAATTGAGTTCTCTTTTCTTCGGTTTTTTCTGAGTTTAAGAGAGCTTTGTATAATTTGGATGCAAATCATTTATTGGGTGTTTTCTCCATTATTTGTCCCAGCATACAGTGTTTCTTTCCACTTAACGTTGTCACTGGCAGAGAACACTTTTTTTTTAAAAATTATTATTAATTACACTTTATTCACTTTGTATCTCCCCATAAGCCCCTCCCGAGGAGAACACTTTTAATAGAATACTGCAGCTTTTTCTATGTCATGCTTTCAGCTTTGTCCCTGAAAGATCATCACAGAGCCACGGCCACCTCCTCATCTCTGAAAGCATTCCAGAGTTGTATTCTGTATTGAGGTCTATGACCCATTTTGAATGAATTTTTCTAAAGAATGGAAGGTCTGAGCTTACTTCTTACAAAATGTGGATCTTTGGTAGTTTCCACGTCCTTTGTCTCTTCAGCATCTCATTTTAATATTAACTGACTTATCTTCCATTTCTCCTAGCCTCTATCTTTACCTAGATCTAATCTGTTATAGAACCTTGGGGTTTGGACTTTTCAGACTAAGAATTCTTATGGGTTATTGGTTTCTTGAATTATATGATTTTTTTTTAACTCCTGAAATATAACAAGGGCGCTTAGAGTTTGGGCCTAACAATTCGCTATCAGAAGCACTGGCGGGCCTATTTCTTACTTTCATTTCTGCTGGTTCTCATTCCTGATCTTGCGCGCCTTCTTCATCTGTACGTGTTTCCGTTTGTGTTTTTGTCTTCCATTGGTGAGGATTGAACCTGGGACCTTGTGCTCTGCCGCTGAGACGCATCTCAGTGTGGGATGCTCTTAAAGGTGGCTGTGGAGTCCTTATCTGTGTTTCTTCCTGTAGCTTCTAGGCACCTGAATTCTGGGATTACTTTATTATGACTTCAGTCCTTGAGATTTCCTGGGTCCTGCTGCCTTTGTCTCCTGAGCGCTGGCATTACAGGCTTTCTTCTGTCCCACGGACTCAGTCTTACTGTTGTCCCCCCAGGTTGTCCAGCCTCAGCCTCCTGATTATGGAAAAGTGCCACTACACTGTAACACTATGACTTTAGACCTGACAGTGATCCACCTGAGGGCTGATTCCCTTTTGGCTTTCCTTCACGTGCCCCCTAAGGCCTGGTTTCAACCCACAGTACAGACTACAGTACAGGGAGTTTAGCAGGACTTCAGCTCTGGCAAGGTGGGACTGAACCCCTACACCCGTCCTGTCCTACAGAGCTGCCAGCAACTCTCTCTGCCTGGAAGCTGACTCCACCTGAAAACTGCACCCGAGACACTAGGCTTCTCTCTCTGAATTTCTAGGGTCTTTTTGGACCTTGGTCTAGTAATCCCTCACTAACCCTGATAGAGTTCCAGTTTCTTCAAGCACAGACTTTAAGAATGTAATCACATTTATGCATGCGTGTGTGTGTGTGTGTGTGTGTGTGTGTGTGTGTGTGTGTGTGTGTATGTGGGTAGGTCTATGAACATCAGGAGGTCAGAGGCCAACTTTGGGGAGTCCAGTTTCTCCTTCCACTACACGAATGGGTTCTGAGGCTTGAACCAAGTTCTACATCCTAAGCACGGGCTTTATGCATTTCAGCTGAACTCGATGGAGGTGCTCTGGATTCCTGGTGTGTCATTTCTGACTGCAAGAAACGTCAGAGCAGGAACTTCCATCCTATGAACTTCATACACTGGGCTCCCATGGTCCCTGCACAACTGTTTTCATATGGCATACACACTCAGCTCGCCACCATCACAGTGCTTCATATAAGCTGCCTCCCTGAAGTGATCTGCTAAGGTGAACCACCTGATCTTCCCTGAGGCACTCTGATCACCGAGGCCCAAATCTCACTGTCTTAGAATGTGTTAAAAGCACCTTTGTTTTTCCCCCGCTTCTTTTCCACACAGACATACTCTAAATCTACTTCTGCGATGTTAATACATTTTACTCTGTTTTATCCTTTACTTGGTTTCAGGCCGATCTTAGGCCTCTCAAATGTATCTCATAGAGTGGATATCAGCTATTAACTATTTAATCACATATATAATTATATAATTACTATATAACTGGTTTGGTTTTTGTTTTTTTGAGACAGGGTTTCTCTGTGTAGCCTTGACTGTTCTAGACTCTCTTTGTAGACCAGGCTGGCCTTGAACTCTCAAAGATGGCCTCTGCCTCCTCAAGTGCTGGTATTAAAGGCATGCACCACTTTCCCTGACTTTAATAATGTATTTTTAACATGATGACTCAACATTGAAGTTAGTTTTGAGAATTTCATGGCTATTCTTAGGAATGATCTTAGCATACACTTCGTATGCAGGCTAGAACACAACCAGGATGTTCTGTGTGCAAGGTAGCAGTGACTGTTAAAACTGTTTTTGTGCCTTGCCAACGTCAATACTTTTCCTTCATTGGGCAGCCACAGGTGGAATGGTTCCAGTAACACACTGGCTGTGTGTGTGTGTGTGTTTGTGTGTGTGTCTGTGTGTGTGTGTCTGTGTGTGAAATGAAGTTAACTTATTACCTGGATGAATATATGCTTTGAAACCTCTGGGAGCAAAGAAAAGAAGAAACAGGCAGCTGAAGGAACACATATGCCCAGGGGCAGAAAACTTTCAAGATTGTGAATTTTAGGGATTGTGATCACTCCAGCGAGTACTCAGGGAGAAGCATCATGATCCTCCAGATCTGATCATGATGAACAGCCAAGCTCACGCTAGCTACCTCCCCTTTCTCAGGACATAGCCTACTCTTTAGTCAGTGCATGCCTTCCCTGCTGGAGTTCAAACTCTTAGTGCCAAAGAGAATATGAACGATGCCTTCAATAAAGGGAAAGCATGAAATAACATTTTATCAGTTTTCCATAATCCAAGGGCTTTTTTCTTCATATCCCCAGGGGGAGTACGCCTGTCTCATCTCTCTTCTGCTCTCCCATCTAGATCCTGACTATGTGGACGAAGAGTTGGCCCTCATCCTATCTTTAGGGAACATGGCCATAATCAGTGTCATTAAGTAGGGTTAGTCAAACTTCTGGTGACTTGCAATCCTAAATATCTCTCTGTACTCAGTGAAATGCTCCCTGGTGACAAAACCCACTAAATCCACTTTCACTTATGCAGGCCTGCTCACTCAAATACCTTTGCGTGCCTACTCCATTTATTCCTGGGCTTTTGGGGTCTCCATTGGTAAAAATGTCATCAAAAGTTGGCTGAGGCAGCAGGACGGGTTTAACTGATGGTCACTGTGATTGGCTGAGAACTCTGATGGTGCATACCAAATCAGCATGGACCCTCTTTATCTGAATGTGTGAAAAGCCTTTGCAAAGATATTAATTCTTCTTGGCAAGACAGAAGATAGTTTGTCTGAGCAAGTCAGTAAATTTCATTCTGGAGAACCTGTTTTATTTTTCTGCTTTCTTGAATGGCCACTCCCTTAGTCATTGCTGGGGTAAAACACCATGACCAAAAGCAGCATGGGGAGGAAAGGGTTTATTTCAGCTCACACCTTGAAGTCTATGATCCAGGGAAGTCAGGACATGAGAACCTGGAGGCAGGAGCTGATGCAGAGGCCATGGGGGAGTGCTGCTTCCTGGCTTGCTCCCCATGGCTTGCTCAGCCTGCTTTCTTATAGAACCTGGGACCACCAACCAGCCCCGGGGGTGGCCCCACCCACAATAGAATGGGCCCTCCCACATCAATCACTAATTCAGAAAGTGTCCTACAGAGCTGCCTACAGGCCAGTCTTACGGGGACATTCTCTCAATCGAGAGCCCCTCCTCCCAAATGACTCTAGCTTGCGGCCCGTTGACATTACACTCTTGCCGGTGCAGTTATAACACTCTTGGCCTATGAACCAGCACCTGCTTCTGCTACTCACTCTTCTGCTAAGCTCCCTTTCCATACCCACAGGACAGAACCAAGCACCCGGCTGGAAGCTCTACAGAGACAAGCATCTTCTAAGCCTGAAACAACGAGTGAGAACACACGCTGGCCTTTCGTCAGGGCCAGCATCAAGTGTTGGCTCAGGCTTATATTTTAAAATAGAATGTTAGTCTTAATTCTTAGGTGGCCAGGAAATTATCCATGGAAATTATCCTACGATGAGTTAGGACCCTAAATGTATACTAAGTCAGTACCGATGCCCAGTTCCATGCCAGTACTTACCTTGGGAGGTTTTCTTCATGATGAAAAGAAAAAAATTCAATAGCCGAGATACAGAAGTTGTCAACACAATGGCCACATCAGAGGGAAACAATGAAAGAGAAAAAGAAAAGAAAAAAACAAAAACAAATTCAGCAACTTTGTAATGGGATCTGAAAAAGCACACGTATCCAGCTGTCTGCCCTGTAAACCTCTTACTATAGCTCAGAATCTATACACAGATAATAATGTCTGCCCTGATCTAACAGAATGGATCTAGACATCCATTGAGAGGCATTTTTAATGATTCTAGGAAATGGTAGTGAAGGGATTTGGAGATACAGAAATACTATATATAACCATTACTGCACAGAGCTAAACTCTTTTTAAACCAACTTTACATGCAAATTTTCTTCCTGGCTCCCACCTGATTTCTTTGAGACAAGGTGTCATGTAACTCAGGCTGGCCTTAAAACTAGGAATGACAGAGGATGACCCTTAATTTCTGCCCTTCTTGTCTCAGACCCCTGAGTCCTAGAATCATAAGCAGCTACGCCGCAGCTGAGCTCTGTGGCTCTGGGATCAAACCTGGGGCTTCATGGGTGATAGGCAAGGAGTGTTAGCACCTGAGCTACACCCAGGCCAAACCACCCTCAATACATCCCGTCTCATCCATCCAACTAAGTTATACCCACACCCTATATTTAACCTTTTGTACATTAGTGTTAAAATATACACATTATTTTTCATTGTTAGGCACAGATACTCTAAGATAAACGAGGACAGTGATTTCAAAACCATGATACTGGATGGTAAGCTTTACCTATTTCAACACTGAAGAGAACTTTTAAGACAAGTTCTGGCCTTCCCCCAACATCAACCACATGACTGTTTCTAATGTTAATTATTTTTTTCAGTGCTGAAAAATCAAACCTGGGGGTTGGCCTATGCTAGGAAAATATCCTTCCACTGAGCCACAATGGCATCTCTGCGACACTTCATTTTGCATGCTAACAACTTGGAAACGACTGAAATTATACTCAAAGGAAATGCTGAAAAGCAAAGTTTTCAAAGTAAGAAAAAAGATGAGGTTGACGTGATTTGTAAATGTTCTCCTTGCATGTAAAATTCAGTCCTGAATTTGATTCGTAGTGTATGTGATCCTAGGACAATTCTTGGCTTTCCTGATATTGTCATTCTTGATCATGCTCTTACAATATCAATTCATAAATGTAAAATCATTGTCAAAAGCGGGAGGCTTTCCTGAGATCAGAATCATGGGGGTCAGAAAACTAAGCTGAGGTGTGGGCGGGGCACACCTCACACCTGTACCCAAGTATGGGGAGGCACCGAGGCAGGAGGGCTGCCCTAAGTTTGAGACCAGCCTGGCCTACACAAATTCCATTGACCAGGACTACACAGAAAGATTACGTCTCAAAAAGGGGTGTATGTGACTAACCGAATTTAAATTCAGGATAGGAGGCATGCAAATCAAACAGTAGAGGGGTAAAATAACAGTTGAGTTTTCTTCAGCACTAGGTTCAACAATCTCCATAGAATTCCAAGCCCCTTGAAAAGTCCAGAGCTCAGAAGTAGAGAAAGTCCATGGACTAGGACAGGCAGGCAGCTCTACTGTTCTGACTGCCAGCAAAGAAGATCACAGCATTCCACTCAGCTCGAAGCTGAGGCATCATTTCCTTGGAATTTCACCAGCCAGCCAGAGAGAAATCAGCCTGGATGTCTATGCCTACCTCAGGCACTGGGGCATGGTGGGGAATCGATTTCTGTCTTCTAGATTTTTGTCTGGTCTAACTGGTATCTCGGGCTGTTCTCAGGCCTGCCTGAACATAGGAGCAAGACCACCCACCCAACCAAGACAGGCCATGTGGATGGCGTGATAAAAACGCACAGGAGTTTTTAATTCTAAGCAGGCCAGAAGTTTCACTCTGTACACGAAGCTTAAATTTTCTTTCCCTTAAGACTCATCTGGACACATCTGCCCTGTTCGGGGAGAACAATGAGGGCACCGTGCCCTGTACTTTTGATGAAGCTTCTTGTTATACCTGCCTCGTTTCATTTTACTTTATTTTCACCTCCTTTAAACCACTGCTTTATTTGACAAAGGAAAGCCACTTGGGTTCTGTTGACAATCACAGGAAACAGCATGTGCCGAGTTAACAAAACACTGTCATCCCTGAGCACCCTTGGGGATGCAGAGATCCCCAAATCCAGGGATGCTCAGTTACCTGATAGGAAATGTTACAGTGCTTGCATATAATCTGCACACATCTTCCTATGTACTCAAACCATCTCTAGACTACCTAACCAGGCAAACAGGCTAGGTAAACAGGCACTGAGCTGGATTGTCAAGGGAACAATCCAAGTGTCTACGCGCTCACTACAGCCCCTTTTTGTTCCTGAACATTTGTGTTAGTTGAATCTTAGGACACAGAATCTACAGAGACAACCAGCCACACAATTTCCCATTTTACCTTCGGTGAACCAATTAGGTGAGACAGGCTATCGGGGGTGGGGGGGCCTCAAAGAGCCCTCCAGCAGCATCACAGCACAGCTCCCACTATGGCCCCACCATGCTCTCAGTTAGTGGCAAGGAATCGGGGTTTTGGTCTATAGCCAGTGGTACATTTACCTATTTAGCTGGCCAAAAATTCCACTTTCCACTGACATTCCAAGAGGATTTTTTTTCCATACCTCTTGGAAAATTAAAAAAAAAAAAAAAAAAAAAAAAATCAATCCCATATCAGCCTGTTAGGAAAAGTGCTTTGAAAAGTGGATTCCTGTCACTTGGGATGACGGAAACTATCTGTGAAAACCAATATAACTCAGCCACTTTCGTCTGTGCTGTGCTGAAGAACGGCTTAAGAATGAGTGGACACTTGGCAACAGGGAGGGGGAGGGCACAGCTTGTGTGCAGCTACCCTCGCTGACTCGGTATTTGGTCTGGAAACAAGAAAGCAGTCTCCTCACATTCCATCCTGCGCATAACTGACTGACAAGCTTTCCGGACGTGTGAATCAGACAATGGTCAGTCAAGATGCGCCCATCCCCAGGGGTCGGGAGACAAACGAGGAGCTCAGGTCTCCCTGGGCAGCTACGTATTGCAAAGCTAGCACACAGCTGCGTCCTGTTAGGTCACTCAGTGCTAATCAGCCGTTTTGCTCTGTAAACACAATGTTCCCAATGACTTTTAAAAAAATTAAAAAAAAAAAAAAAGATAAGTTTTATATGTGTGTGCATCAAAGTATGAGCACAACGAACGGCCCCAGAGGCCAGAGTCTGAGGTCAGTGCCCTGGGGCTGGAGTTACTGGTGGTTTTGAACACAGATGTGGATGCTGTGGGCTGAACTGCTGAGCCTGCCCTCCAGGCCCTGGTGGGATTTGTTTGTGTTTTGTGAGAGGGTCTTGCTGTGTACAACAGGCTTGATTCTCCTGCCTCGGCCTTTCCAGTTGAGATTATAGGTGCGTGCCCACTGTATTCGGCTTCATAAGTGTTCCTTTTATTGTTTGCTCGTCCTGTAAATGAGCTGACGTCGGACTCAGTATGCCTACTTCCCTGACTGATACCTCTTAGATCTTTTCCTGGTGCTGAAGCTACTACTCAGACGACCAGCGAAGGCATCACACCCACTCTCACGTCAGCCTGGCCACTTGAACCTTGCATGCACATCCCAAGGAAGCTGCCCTGTAGTCACAGCTGCCTTTGGCTCGCGCTGCCTTTTCTTCTCGTTTCCTTTCTTTATCAAAAGCCTAGGTATACACCCTTTGGCCTCTCTGGGTCACATGGCCATCCATAACGTTTTCATGCTGGAGAACCACGCAATCCAGTACAAAACAATTCCTACAACGTTTTGAGTATGTTCACGACTTTGTGATGGGCTGCCTTTGTGGCCATCCTGGGCCTCATTCAGCCTGTGAACTGGACATCCTTGCCTGGCAGTCCAACAGCTATTTTCAACCAGTCTAATGGGGGGGGGGGCACTTTCCCTGGTGCCATGATAAGGCCTGTGATGACTGGTACAAACAAAATCCTTCATTTGCATGGAGGCTCACTGTGATTGCTCAAAAAATGGTTGACACCCCTTTCTGGCTATATCAGCAGAATCACTCACTTTTCCAGTCAGCCAGGAGACACCCTCCTGTGTAGACCCCCTGAACTGAAGAGTCCAGGGAATAGCCAGGGCAGAATATCAGGCATGGGGTGGGGGGTGGGGTGGCATCATGATGGAGACAAGGAAGCATGGCTGAGTAGAGGGGAACTGAGGAAGGGAGAAGCGTACTCTGGGCCCCAGTTCCAGGGAGATGCACCTTAACACCAAGGCTCCCAGGCATGCTAAGCGCCAGAACTGTAACACCACAGCTTCCGTCAATGGCCGACGATACCAACACTGTGGAAATGAGCCTGCAGTGCTCCTCACAGTGTGACTGAGGATCCCGGAACCTGAGGCCTGTGCAGGAGCTTTAACACTAGAAGGACCGGCCGGTGCTGCTGGCTGCTGCCGCGGGTCACTGCTGTTGGAAGCCAAGGGCTGCAGTAAGTGTTGAGGCCATGGTGATCACAAGCCTGAGGGCATTCTTCGCTCGCAGCTAGGAGCTTGTGGGTCTTTTGGTCCAGACTCTCGGCCTTGGCTACTCAAGGCTTGGACTGGCAAGAGTGGAAAAGCTTTGTTTCCTCTCCCCATGATTTCTATCCAGATAGACAGAGCTTAAGGACTCAACCAGTTGACTAGTAATGGCTGTATGGCATTCATCTGTGGTTAGAAGGTTTCCTTCCCTTCCCTTCCCCCCCTTCCTTCCTTTTTTCCTTTCTTTCTTTCTTTCTTTCTTTCTTTCTTTCTTTCTTTCTTTCTTTCTTTCTTTCTTTCTTTTTTTTTTTTTTTTGAGACAAGATTTTACTATGTAGACCAGGCTGGCCTTGAACTCACAGAGATCAGCCTGCCTCTGCCTCCCAAGCGCTGGGATTAAAAGCATGCGCCACCACACTGGCTTGCTCTATTTTTTAATTACAGCATGTACATACGCGTCTGTCTGCGCGCAGTCCAGAAGAGAACATCAGGTCATCTGGACTCTACAGGTTGTTTTGAGGTGTCCAGTGTGGGTTCTAGGAACTAGACTTGGCTCATCTGCAAGGGCAGTACGTGCTCTTAACCCTTAGTGAATAATGCTGATACCACAATAAAATGCAGTTCATATGCTATCTTTGGGGGCTGGGAATTTTGTGGTATAACAACCTAGAGATAAACTATGAACAAACTATAAAAATTATTTCAAAGGTGACCCTGAGACTGAGATGGTAGCAATGCCCCAAGTTTCCACCTAAGAGAAATGAAGCGAGCAGACGCCACTCCTCAGGATGTCTGAGAACTGGCTACGTTGTCAGGGACTTCCTGTCAGGATGTTAAAGAGAGACAACTGCTCAAATGTCAACTATTTCATTGCTCTGCTTGCATGTTCACGCTGAAGGTTTCCCTTCCTGGGGCTTGGATGAAGCACCCCAAACCACTTTCCTTACAGAACAACTCAACTGATGAATGCCTGTATGCACTAACAAATACTTAAAGAGTTAACGTGCCCGATTTCATCTTTCAGCAACATGGAAAAGGAGGAAACAGAAAAAAAGAGAAACATCTGGTACAACCAATTCTAAGTACAGTCGGGCGCCACATACCAACACTTATGGCAATGAGAAGCCAAAGACGACGCTGGTCTCACAAGGCTGTTATCACCAGCGTCTCTGTATTCTCTTAGTTTGTGGAAGTATATTCTATGGTGTTCAGATGACATGGGATTGTTCTCTCAGGACCTACACACAGTGGGCTCCTAATACCTAAGGCGTTCCCCTCCAGGTGGACTTTCATGTTTTTGATAAAACCTTGCTCCTACAGCAATGACCAACACATAACCGGAGCCTGTCCTGCAAAATGCACACAGGAAGACGGCACTCGACTTGCCCCAAATTCCATCCAGAAGACACAGATGTAGGAAACTGTTCAGAGGCAGCTGAGAAGAAACAGCTGCCTGTGTCTCCAAAATCATGTTTCATCTCAAAGAACCAGAGGGAGGATTCAGCTGAGCCTGGGAGGAGGGAGAGCACGGAAGGACGTGTCGGGTGTGGATGGGAACGGTAATGTATTGGGCCAAAAAAAAAGGGGGGGGGGGGAGCTCACTCCTATCCTGGAAGGACCGAACCAGCCGTTTGCAATCTGCTGCAGAACCAGGGCCAGGGAAACCAGTTTAGATGCATCTTGCCTAGTGTGAGTGTAAGTGACGGGTCTAGAGAATGAATGAATCTCTTCCTGCCCATTGGCCACTCTCTGCTTTCTGTTGTAGGTGAATTGCCACAGTGACCCTCCCCCCCTCAAACCTTCTAAATCACCAGGTTGTGAGCGACTGGATGAAAAGGCAGAGAGAAACAGCCTGTCACAGACTCTTCCTGAAGCACCGAGTGGAAGGCCGTTTCCCAGTTTCAGAAGTTCAGGGCTTCCCTGCGTCACAGAGTAAGTGCAAGATGACCATGGGCAACTCAAAGTTAAAGCGGGATGGGGTCAGAGGTCAGTGGTAGGGCATCTGTCTAGCATGTGTGGAGGGCCTAGGTTCAAGAGAACATTAAGCAAACCACAATTATCCAGGATAAAATGGCATCAAGCCTCAAATACCCTGGACTGAATGAATGGTAAAATAGATTTTAACTACATTATATCTACTGATGCTTAAAAAGCAGCATTTTTTTTTCTTCTGAAACTTGTTATTGCTTGTTTTTAACTGCTAAGTAGAATTACTCATTAGTTCATTTCTCTGTGCAGAGGTGATTAATAAATGTACAATACAGTACACAACTTGGGTGAATTTGTATGAATACAACCATATGATATTAATCTAAAATAGTGATAGCCACGCTGTCTCTTCTGCATATAGTTCCAAAATTGAAATGGGTCCACAAAGCACAGAGAGGCTCTTATTATTATATAACATTGTTTTGTGCACTGGCTACCCGTCAGGACCGACTTCTCTGCCTTGTTCCCAATCAATAGCAAAGCGTTGCAACACCCAAATCGGCCCTCCAACAACACAGCTGGGGTCACAGGCGCCGGGTAAGCCCATGTGCGAGGCCAGGACTGTCTGTGCAGAGCAGGTCTTTGGAACGTGCACCAACGACTTCGGGTTCTTACCCCTGATCACTATGGCTACGACTCCCCAAGGATGGAGAGACCTAGCCAGAAGTCACACTGGGCTCAAAACCAAAATTAAGCAGAGAAAACAAACAAACAAAAAACATAGGTCTTGGCCAGTTTTCTTGTCCTGTCTTCAAAAGTGTCATACAGTGGAGTTTGCCAAACACCACAGCACAGCGCACATACACTAGACTCAAACGCCAGGGGTGAGCTGTGTGTGTAGCACCAGAGTTCCAATTATCCAGAAGGCTGGGGCAGAAGGATTACTTAAGTTCAGGAAGAATGCCATCTCAAAACCATGACATTAATTACCACAGATCAAGAGTGAAGCACTCTCTAAGGTCAAACTCAGAATACAACGTATCTCAGTCTACCAATTAACCCAGCCTTTCGGGAGGGTCGGTGCTTCTTAATTTTCTGTTATTGCTTTTATTTCCAAACTAACTTTCCATTCATATGGTATCTTGTACCACTTATCTCTGATACCATAACAATAGTATATTTTTTCCTTTTTTCACTACTAGGGGATCAAAACCAGGGCCCTGACACATTCGAGGCAAAGCATTCTGCCAGCGAATGACATTTGCCTTTCTGACATTAAGGAGTTAGAAACCAACAGCAGGCCAGGCACGGTGGCTCACATCTGTCACCCCAGCACCCGGGGAGGCAGTGGCAGGTGGATCTCTGTTGAGTTCGAGGCCAGCCTGATCTACGAAGCAAGTCCAAGGACAGCCAAGGCTACACAGAGAAACCCTGTCTAGAAAAAAGGAAAGAAAGAGAAAGGAAGGAATGAAGGAATGAAGGAAGGAAGGAAGGAAGGAAGGAAGGGAAAGAAAGAAAGAAAGAAAGAAAGAAAGAAAGAAAGAAAGAAAGAA
>NW_026596162.1:11752933-11757674 GCF_907164565.1 Psammomys obesus
GAAAGAAAGAAAGAAAGAAAGAAAGAAAGAAAGAAAGAAAGAAAGAAAGAAGCCAACACCAGGCCCCATGTGATAGCTCCTGCAGGTTAAGACCCACAGTGGCCTTTTATGAGAGTCCATCCCAGCACGGTAGTTATAGGCACAGATGCTAATGCTGAAGTGGTACTTGAAGTTCTAGTGCCTCAGCTCCCCCAGACTGTCACATAAAAGGTGCAGTGAGGGACAGCTGAACTAATATTCTCGAGGCCTTTGGAGAAATAGAGTAACACACAGGCCACTTTTCCTCCACCCTCGGCCACTTCTTTTACTCACGATGTCTTCTCTGCACCTGACACCTGCTGCTCTGGTGCCCGATGCTTATTAAAGCTTTGACAGCCTGTGGGGCAGGCCACTTGGGGGCCCCGTACAGAGAGGGCCCCTGACTCAGCAGTTTGTTACTCTACAAGGTGTCTGTGCAGAACCATCTGCTTTCAAGGTCACCCTGAGTGGAACTGCTGAGGCCGGAAATTAGGTCTATTACAAGATGAGATCTTAGGAGGCGTGATGACCAGGCGGGATGTCATTTTTCATCCCATTTCCAAAACAGACCTGGGAGCTGCCTACGAAGGTATCAATGATCGCTCTGAGACAGAAATCACACAGCAATGCCATCCCCTAGGTTAGAACGTATGGATTTAAAAACAAAAACAAAAAACAAGACGACACAGCAGGGATAGAAATCTTTGATTTTAAACCTAGATATGCCCTCAAACGGCTGACAAGAAGAGATCCACACATCTACTTTAAATTCTGTCCACTTCAGAAGAAGATGGACACAGGGCCCAGAAGTCACAGGCAGGCAAGTGTGGGGCCAGCGTGCGGAGGGTAGGATCACTACAAGGCAGCTGCAGAGTTTTCCTCCCGACGTGCAGACACCCCGGCGCACCAGCTGTGGCACCACATCCTTTCTATTCCTTCCACATGAATTACAAACATCTCATTTGCACGTGCTATTTATGTGGTCAAAGACACACACATCATCTGCCCATTAGGAGAACCGCCAACGGGAACCCAAAGAGAGCCTTCATGACGGAATTCTTCAGGATTACACAGGCCCCTCAGAGTCCAGCCGGAAAGCCATGATTTGGGGAAGTTTGGGGGAAAGGGACGGGAGGGCGGTTCAGAACAGAAAAGTCCACGTAAACCCCTAGGTGAGGAGAATGCAAGTCTAACCGGGCCTGAGGTGTGAACACGAGGCCCGAAGCTCAGTGGTTTCTCCTCTGCTGGGACCAGAGCTGGTTATCTGCTAACAGGCGACAGACAGCCTGAACAGCAACTTCCATCCTACCTTAAAAAACGAGAGAAAGGGAAGACTATTAAAGGCTCTGAACTGACAACCCTAATTATAAAACTCACCAGTGCTATTCCAAAACTAGAAAGGACCAAATCAACTTGAAAGAAAAAAAAAAAAAGAATAAAAATAATAATTTGAAAAAAGTGAACCTGTAACTTCACAGAGCTGTCAGGGCGGGGTGGGGGAGGGTAGGGGGCGGCCTGTGTAGCCACCAGAGATTCTGCTGTGTATCCATGGCAACAGAAAGCTTTCCTCATCTACCACACGGTCTCTGAGAGGCTGACGGTGACATTATGGGGTTTATTCTATATGTTGCAGATGGTTCTTGACGCCTTACCTATGAGTCCTCACGAGAACAAGAGGTAGAAATTACTGCCTCATTTCTCAGATGAGTAAACTGCCCATGGTAAGCACATGGGTGCCTGAAGGATGACTCAGCAGGTAAAAGCACTTGCTGCCAAGGCCAAAGAAGATCTGAGTTCAAATCCCAGAGACCTACATGGAGGGATTAATAAAACTGACTCCCACAAGTTATCATCTGACCTCTACCCATACACATACATGCGTACATACACGCATGTACACATGTTCAATAGATAGATGATAGATAGATAGTAGATAGATATGTGTTAAAAAATCTCCTTTAAAAATAAAATAAGAGTAATAATAGGCAAAGCTAGTAATAATAATTAGAACCCAGTTCAGATCTTTTGGGGTTACCCTTCCACCAACAATGTCTTTTTACTATTCTCCTGGCTTAAAACCCTGCAACAACTTCTTATTCTTATAGGGGAACGGAAAGCCAAATTCCTGACGGCGTCCACAGAATATGGTCCTCCAAGCTTACCAGTCAAGAAGCTCATCAGCCTACCGCTCAGCTCTCACAACCACTGCTCCCCTTTCCAGCAATTCCCCACCGACTCCTCCACCACACCATGAGACCTTCCCCAAGCTCCCCGGCCTGGGCTCCGACATGACTACTGTTCCTTCATTGGCCCCCTTCCCTACTTTGCGGCAAGCTGCGACAGGGTGACGGTCATGTCTGCCTGGCCCACTGTCATCTATCCCCAGCTTCCAGAATCCTGGGGGTCACAACCTTGTACGTGGTTATGTACATAAAATGGGGGACACAAAAAGCTTGACGATGGCAAACGGTTTCTGAACACGCAACTACTAACCGTGAACTCAAATCGGATGTGTGAGGAATCTGAGTTTTCTCACGGCTGGCTCGGTTTTCATCGAGTGACTTCCCTGCTGCCTAACTGCATGGTGCACGCCAGCACAGCACACGACGCCAGTGTCGTCTGCCTGAAACACTGTGGCCCCCAAAACTACCGTGTGTCAGGCATCAGAGTGTCTTCACTTTGGTGGAAAGCTTCCTGCTCTTATAGAAGCAGAAGGGAGGGGGTCACTTTCCAAATCAAAGATTTGTGCTGTGTCCTCGCTGCCATTCCTCAGCGAGAGGACAGCTCTGCATTGTGCCATATCAGAACTCTTGGTTCAAAAATTGCTGTTTGAGCTGCTGCCGTGAATTCCAGGGCTTCCCCCCCTCCTTTTTTTATGTCATTAAATAAACCTTGGCTTGGAATTAGAAGAGAATTTCCAATAATTTCTGAAACGGCTCCAAGCAATCGTCTGCTGTTCCGTACTATGTCTTCGTGTGGGTCGGTGTTCTCATCACTGACAATTATAAAAACCAAAATATTGATTAACTCTGAAAATCAGTGAGGATGTTTGTCAAACATCCAGCCAAGATTTAAGTCTTTTATTTAAAAAAAAAAAAAGACAAGTATGTCAGTCTCATTAGTGCACAAAATCTGCTTTCATCTTTGATATGTAGAAAAACGTAAGTGTAACCAGAGAGTCACTGGAACGTAAACTTATTACCCTTTCTCGGTGACTGGTTTATATGGCTGTGGTATGTGCCCAGGTCACACAAACGCTGCTTGGACAAAGTCTAAGAAGCCCTTGGTAGGCACTGCTTGGTTCCCTCTTCTTTCCCCAGACAAGGTTGGCTGACATTCGTCCTGGGCTCTTGCCTGTTAGGTCTGGCTCAGTTCCTGGGTACAGGAGAGGATGTTTACAGAAAAGAAACACACAAGTAAAAGGAACCAAGGAACTGCGTATCAGAAGGATGAGGCCATTTATGACTGGTAACACTTGAAAGAGGCCCATGTTTACATAACACAGGAGTGTGAATTTTGCCACTGTAGAAAAACAAAACAAAACAAACAAAAAACATTTTACTTTGGTCAACCACTGATTTCACAGTCTTTTGTAAATTTATAAAGAATTATTCTTTTACAATGTCATAGAAAGGTAGATAGATATAGACAGGTAGATAGAGAGACCGATAGATAGATGGATAGATGATATGGATTATAGATGAGATAGATGATAAATGAGTGATGTAGATATAGATGATAGATAGATAGATAGATAGATAGATAGATAGATAGACAGACAGACAGACAATCACAAGGAAGAGCCATTTTCATCAGTTTTTTTATGTAGAGAATCTCACTCTGGAGATATTCACAAAATAAATTTTTGTGATCCTTCCATATTTGTGAGAATAGCAGTCCAGAGAGAATGACTTGCTTTATTTGAAGTGCATGAATGCTTTGCTTATGTGGAGGCGCACACCACATGCGTGCCTGGTGCCCACAGAGGCCAGAAGAGGGTGTCTGATTTCCTAGAACCAGAGTTACAGGTCCTTGTGGGAGCTCGTAACAAAATCTGGGTCTAATGGCACAGCAGAAAGCACTCTTCACCCTTAAGCCACACCCCCTCCCCCAGTCCTGAATATTCTTTAAAAGCTGAAACTTCATTCTTTTCATTAATATGCAAAACTATGTATTCCCTCTACTCCCATTTGAAGGTAAAATACTGTTTGGAATGAACAGTCTAAGTCAAAACTGAACTGAAGACAACCTGCTCTGAAAAGCTGTTTTCACACTCTCCCTCGAGACAAGCGAATGGAGGAATTACAGAAACATTTTCAGGTAATCCTGAGGCGTGGCCTGAGGAAACCAACGTAAATAACAGAAGACATATGTCTGTTACAAAGCAACTTCAAAGGGGGCCCGCCTGGGATGCTACGAATGGCAGAAGGGGGGTGGTGGCTGTGGGGGCTTCAGACAGGTTTTGTGAGCCCTGCTTCTAACTGTCCCCCACTGAAGCACTCTCAGAAAGCCTGACGGTGTACCAGAGTCTCTGGGAGGCTCTGCAGTAAATGAACTGATTTAATTTAATTTTACCTTAAAGCCATTTCCCCCTCTACAGTACACATCCAGCACAAGGAGAGCTGGACCAATCCCAAGTGACACCAGCCGGATTACACAGAAAAAGAAATTCCTCGCCTTTGCTTTATGATGATGGAGGAGGAGGAGGAGGAGGAGGAGGGGG
>NW_026596162.1:11758074-11762123 GCF_907164565.1 Psammomys obesus
GAGGAGGGGGAGGAGGGGGAGGAGGAGGAGGAGGAGGAGGAGGAGGAGGAGGAGGAGGAGACAACTTATGTACAGAACAATGATCCAAGTAACCCCTTCATGCAATCATTTTGGAATTTTCTAGATGTGAAAATAAATGCAAACAGCTGAGCATTTTATTAGTGCTGTGGCCACTTGTACGGGGTGTTTTAAAAATGAGACAATGGGCGTGCCCCTTTGCTGGCTCCCTCAGAGAGGACACAATGGAAAGGAACATCTGCCAAAACCTGGGAGAAACAAGGTGGAGAGAGGAAGGGAGGAGAGGCCGGCCGGGCCAACTGCAGAAAGAAAACACTCGTCTTCCGGTGCACCGAGGAGCAGACTGCACCTCTGGAGTTCCTAGCTGGCCCCACCTATCTTAAACTTATAACTAAGTAATAACCCTAGAAAGGATGATCAAAAAGGAGGGGCTTGGACTGGAGAGAGGGCTCAGGAAACCACGTCTAAAAACAGCTGGGTGAGGGCCAATGAAATGGCTCAGCAGATTATGGCACCTGCCACCAAGCCTAGTGACCCCAAGTTTGATTCCCGGATCCCACGTGGTAGAAGGAGAGAACTGATGCCCACAGGTTGCTTCCTGACCTCCACATGCATGTGGGTGTGGTACCCATACCCTCGGATGCACTAAACAAATATTTTTTATCTGGGTGTGGAATCGATTCCTGTGCTGGGAGGCAGAGGAGACAGGCGGGTCCCTGGGGCTCCCTGGCCATCCTGCCTAGCCTATTTGGCAAACTCCAGGCCAGTGAAAGAATTTATCCCCAAAAACAAAGTGGGTGCTAAGGTCAACCTCTGGCCAGCCTTGACATGCATACACACATGTACACACACACTAAAAAGAGAAGAGGAGAAAGAAGAAGGCGCCTCTGTCCAATTTTGCAGAAATGAGCCATTATTTTCAGACAGAGGAGACTCAAGTCAAGAGCTGGAGAAAATCCCTCAGACTCCTTTCTCTGAACATTAAAAAACAAACAAACAAACAAAAAACCTGCCCATAGTTATAGTAATGAAATTCTCACCCTAGGCTGGAGATCTGGCCATAGAGGACTCAACTACCTTGCAGGTTTAAAAGCCTCAGTGACACGAGAAATTCCACGTTCATACTGGTCTCCACAAAACCACTGAAAAGCCAAATCTGAGAGCAGAGACACATCCTGTACACAACCCCATCCTGTAGAGCATGACTCCCCATCTAATGTGACGTGAACTCCCAAACCTAACACCGAGGGAAAGAAGTCTTTGACTAGCACATTCAGCATGATTCCATTTACAAATGACTCCAACAAACAAACAAAAAGGATCAATGCTAAAAATAATTTGCTAAGTGGACCAGGGTTAAATGTAAAGCCACTTTGCTGAGAACAACAAAGGGACGATGACCGCCAAAGTCGGGAAAACAAAAGGGGCAAAAGGGTGTACAGTTTAGCATCCAGCCCTCTTTCCTGAAGACTGGCTCCGTTTCTTCAGCTGACACAGCTGCTCACAGCTCGCACACTTTCAAAGATAGTGTTATATACATAATATATATAATACACTTTCAAAGGTAATGCTCTAAATACATACATACATATATATATATATATCATATATATATTACTCAGTGATTCTCCTTAAGTCTTCAGGAGAAAAAAAAATTAAAACATACAGTGGATGGACCAGGAGAATTCAGATATTAGAGATTTGTCAACCTCAGTGATGTCAGGAATGGACCAGTAATTTAGCTAAGTCTTCACAATTAGGACAGGAACTTCTAGTAAGGACTCCCCTGGTCTCCAGGATTGTGGTGGAGGCAGGTAGTCCATGTTTGTTTGTTTGGTTGGTTCTTTTTTTTTTTTTTTTTTTCAGGCTTGTAGAAAGACTTGTGACCTTCTTTGCCCAATATAAAAGCTGACATTTCTCCTTGGCTAGATCGATAGAAGTTCTTTTGAAAGTAAACTCTGCAGGAATAGGACCTGGCAGGTCAAATGAAATATCTATAACAGTAAATAAAATTTCTACCAAGGGCAGTGCCTCCTAAATAAAGTTTGCATTCCCGATGGACTTAATATATATGCTTTCTCCCAATAGTTACCGACACTACTGAGCAAGGGCAAAGACCTCTGGGAAGGACAGCCTTGACAGCTTGGAAGCAGTAAACTGGGGGTAGGGGGGATATAGGAGACACACATCTGATATCTAAGCACTCGGGAGGCTGAGGCAGGAGGATTGCTGTGAGTTCAAGGCTAGCCTGGACTACACAGTAAGGGCCAAATATTTCTGACTGCTGGTTGTAGCTGGGCATGACGTGAAAGCTTATTTGGTTCAGAAGTGACAGCAAGGAACCCTTACCAAAAATCTAGGGTATGTGTTCTACATTATGCCACACAGCACCTAAGAAAGCAGAGGATGCCCGATACACTCCCAAGAAACATGTACACATGATCTCCACATCCGATTCAAGTTGTCCTCCTGCCTGCATCCAAACAGACTCTGCACAAGAAAGGAAACATCAGCAAAGGCCTCACGTCCGCATGGAAAACGATACCCATGCTGGAGGAGCCACTGAGTGAAACAGAGGCAAATGCATGGCTGCAGGAGAGGAGAAGGCGATAGCAAGGAGGCCCCAGGCTGGAGCAAGCAGCCCTGCTGGTGAGCTAACAAGAAGTGGGCAGTGACAAGAAGAGCCAAAGAGGTTGGGCACGGTGGCTCAAGTCTACAACCCCAGCACCTGTGGGACTGAGGCAGAAGGATGGCCATGACTGTCAGGCTAGCTGAGCCAGTCTGGCAGGCTGCCAGGTGAAAGCACCTGATTCCTAGACGCTTGCTTGATGAAAGGTAGCATAAACAGCAACAGCCATGGGAAGGAGCAGGTTATCTGTGGTGTGTGTGTGTGTGTGTGTGTGTGTGTGTGTGTGTGTGTGTGTAGACAGACAGGCATGTGAATGCTTGTGTACAAAGTTTTCCACCACCATAATTAAGGAACATGTCCGAGTAACAGCATTTGCTCCCTCAGAATAAGGCAGCTACTAACATAATGACAAAGGTTGGCAGCGCTGTTTGTTCTAAGCGTCTGCTCACGAACACGGAGACGGCAGAATGTCAGACCTGGAAATTAGTTATTGATGAGGAAGCTGTGCTGGAAGGAAAGAAGCAAGCGGGTGAAAAGCTCTGCAGCCACACAAATGGCTGCTTATTAAACACATCAGTCACTCCGATCCTGACCCCAGCAGACTGACACAGTGCCACCGGAGGCTGCTGAACGTACCGCCTGTATAAACCAATTAGCTCTTGCTAAAGGTGGCGGGGCTCAGCGAGTGTGAATCAGTCTTCATGCCAAGCTGCTATTAATTCTGAGAAGAAAACATTTATCTTTTGTTAACAGGTGCAGCGGCTGAAAGATTTTCCTCCATTGTGTCCTCACGTGTTTGTGTGTCTCTAGTCCAAACTTGTCCCAGATGAAGTTTAAAGAAATCTTTCCACACAAGGCAGAAGAGGCCGCAGGAGAGAGCCAGCCTTTCCAGAGACCTCGAAGCTCAGGACCTGGGGACATCACTTTGCCAGCCACGCCAGGTGCCACCACCAAAGGCCAAGAAGTAAAGTGAGTTACACCTCACTGACCAAAATAATTTTCAGGACCAAGAAGGAAGAGGAAATCCCGAATTCATTTTGTTCTGCTGCATCTTGTACACTAGAAGCAGACTGAAGAGGAATACTGGTGGTCCTCTCTCTCTATCAATACCTGGTCTCCACAACGCTGTAACATCAGAACGTCAGGGTAGGAAAGGTCTCCTTCAGCTCTGAGGAAGGCCACATGTGTCAGCCAACATCAAAAAATAACCATTCAAAAAAATTATCATGTTTAAGCAGGGTGGTGGCGGTGTTGGGCTTTAATCCCAACACTTGGAAGGTAGGTGGACCTCTGAGTCTGAGGCCAGCCTGGTCTACATAGTGTGTTCCAGGAAAGCCTGGACTATACAAAGAAACTCTATCCCTGGCCCCACCAAAAAAAAAAAAAAAAAAAAAAAAAAAAG
>NW_026596162.1:11762223-11791817 GCF_907164565.1 Psammomys obesus
AAAAAAAAAAAAAAAAAAAAAAAAAAAAGGAAAGAAAGAAAGAGAAGAGAAGAGAGGAGAGGAGAAGAGAAGAGAAGAAAAGAAAAGAAAAGAAAAGAAAAGAAAAGAAAAGAAAAGAAAAGAAAAGAAAAGAAAAGAAAAGAAAAGAAAAGAAAAACATGTTTAAAAGAACATTTGCAAAAAGACAGTCCCAGCAAATGCTGAATGTCGTCTTTGGAATGACCTGGGTCACACTACCACTGGGTGTGACCTCATGAATGCTGGCACATAACAGTAACATGCAGGAATGTTAAGTAAGATCATGGACACTAAAAATAACACAAAAGCCAGCCACAGTTACACGAGCCGGGGCTGGAGAAAAGGCTCAGCAGGTAAAGGATCTTGTCCCCACGCCTACCCCCTGACGTTAATCTTTGGGAACTGCACGGTGGAAGGAAAAAGACAACCCGAAGAGCGGTCCTCTGACATGTACCCCATGTGTGCGCACATACAACACACAGACACACCAAATAAAACATAATAAAAACGATCAGGAACAACCAGGACTCTGTGAGCTTTCTAGAATGATCTCCTACCACAAGCAGTGACAAAAAAAAAAGCTCTAACAAATAAAACAGAAAAAAATAGTAATATCATCATCATTAGTTTTAGGCTTACACTGATGGTGTCCCACCTTGACCTCTCAATAGCTGGGATTATAGGTGTGCCCATAATTAATTTTTCTACTGTAAACTGTTCTGTCATGACTGGAATAGTGTACGCTGGATTTGTTTTCTTGCTGCTGGTTTGGAGTGTCTAATAAGAAACAGCTTAGGGGAAGAAGGCTTCATTTTGGTTCCAAGTTTAAGAGGAGAAACAAGTATGTAGTGATGGGAAAGACGTGACAACAGGGGCAGAGCCTGCTGGTCACAGGACAGCAGAACATAGAAAGCAGATAATGAACAAGTACAGCCAGGCCTATCATCAAGCCCCATAGCCTACCTCCAGTGACCTGCTTCTCCCAAAGAGCCTCCATCTCCTTCCACAACCTTCCAAAACACTGCTACCACCTAGGGACCAACTGTACCAACATACAAGCCTGTCTTAGTCACTGTGACACCATGACCAAGAAAACTCTTATGAAAGAAACATTTAATTGTTGGGTTGCTTACAGTTTCAGAGGGTTAGTCCATTATCAGCCTGGTGAAGGGTATGGGAGCATGCATGGTGGTACGCTTGGTGCTGGGACAGTGGCCAAGAGCCACGCCCTGGTGTGTAGGTAGCAGGCAGAGAAACACGGAGCTTGGCGTGAACTTTTGAAACCTCCAAGCCCACCCTGCATCAAAATACTTCCTCCAACAAGGCCACGCCTCCTAATCCTTCTCAAATAGTTCCACTCTACGGTGACTAGAGTTTATGGAGATCATTCTGATTCAAACCACAGAGGCCACATCAGACAGTTCATATTTAAAACGCAATATCCATTTTAGGATAAAACTGAATCTAGGACCTCGTCTTACCTTCTTGTCCTGTTTGTCAGTAATGAGGCCTCATACTGAGGCTTATCTGCATGTAATTCTACCGCCATGATGACGGACAGCCATCAAGGACATACAGGTAAAAGACAGATGACTATAAAGCAGCTGTTACATGACACTCTTAAAAAAAAAGAAAAACCCTATGACAAAGAAAAGGAAGAAGAGGGCTACCCTCGCTGCAATGTTGAGGGTATCTGATCCCGCGTGTGACATGCACCAGACTTTTGCCCAAGAAGGTTAGAATGAATGGCTTTCTGCCCCAGTTATGGTGGTGTGCAATGGAAGCCAAAAACCAGGGCAAAAGTCACAATTTATTTTGAGACTTTCATCCACATTCATCCAGCCACTGTGGCGCACTTACTTAAGAAGTCACTGAATTGTCCACTTGCCTGGGACTGTGAGATCCCTTAAAGAATGCTCCCAACATGCCTCAGCCCTCAGCTTCCTGATGCAGACAGTGAGCAAGGAAATGACAAACACATTCCCCAGGTGAGGGACTCAGGGATTTCCACGGAGACAGTAAATACTTTAACTTCCTGGAGACCGGGTTAGGAAAAGAACTTCATGCTATCAGGAGAAACACGACTGAGGCGTTATCTTGCTTTTCCTCAAGTCGTGTGACCTCACCCGTCATTCACCAGCCAATGTCACTGCCAAGCTGGCTGGGTGGAGTGGAAAAGTAGTCCAGAACCTAAGACCCGCCAAGCTTTGCCAGAACCTTCCTCAGGACAGGAATGCAGGAGAAGTAAGTTTCTACAAAGGGCAGTGGCGCTGTTCCCGCTGCTGGTTGTCACCCATGGCTTTAGGGGTCAGGGGCTTACCATGGTGTTAGACAGCCTTCTCTACAGTGCTCACAAAGCTGACATGTCCGTTTAGGCTAGCCTTTTCTCTACAGCATTTGCAAAGCTGCCACATCTATCTACAGATGAGGGCCCAATCCAAGAGGTCAATCAGCTGGCCAGAGATTTTGATAGACTCAGACCTCAACGTGACTTCTCTGGGTCCTAAGTCCTGTGTTTTCTACACTAGTTGACATCCAAGCTTATTTTCAGTTGAGAAGGGGCCTTTCTAAAAATATCAGCAAGACACACACACGCACATAGCTTGTGGGAGAGGCACCGTTCTTGAGGTGTCCCCAAGTGCAGCATTGTGCACCCGCAAATCCTGATACCCCAGGGCCAAACTTCCCGGGGATGCAGTGCTACTTCCGGCACTAGGGTTTGGCTGTTGGCTCATTGGTTACTGGTTTATTCTGAAACCAAAAGCAGAATTATCATCTTGGCTGTGACTTCTTCTACTGCTTTGGACAAACTCTTCTCCCTTCTCTCAAGTTTTTCTAAAGGGCCAGTAAAGACAATGAGCGTGCATGAAGCAGCCTCCACAGGGAAACACATGGGGGGCCCTGGAGCCTCTTCTGGGTGGAGCTAGTAAATGCCCACTGTATCAGCTCACTAACGAGGGCTGACACAGGAGGTCACTGGGAGAAACAAGGCCCCAAGGAAGCCACAGAGGTCAGAAGAGGGCACGACATCCCCTGGGACCGGAGCTACAGGTGGTTGTGAGCCACCATGTGAGTGCTGGGAACCAAACCAGGGTCCTCCACAGCAACAGGAAGTCCTCTTAACAATGAGGCCACCGCCAGCGTCAACGAAGGCCCTCCTATGTGGCTATATTACGGAAAGACCAGGAATGGTACAGTACACTGTGGAGTCTTTCTTTTTTATAATGCCAATATGGTAGGACTAGAAAGAAGAGAACAACAAACACTGTATATGTGCCCATGAAATGCAAGAAGCAGCCTCAAAATAACCACTCTGCCTCCTCTCATGATAACAGCCACAGCCTGTCCCTGGGAACAACAAATTCAGAAAAGCGCGAGGGCAAAATAGGAAGCCTTCGGAATGCTACCGCCTAGACATGAACAACTGTAGGTGAGACCCTGGTGAATGCTCCCTCTAGACTCTTTTCCCCCATGGTGCTTTTTAGACTGGTCCCCACAACCATGCCAGCATCAGCTGCAAACTTCCTCCCACAACACGTCTGCCCGCTGCAGACCTCCTGGACAAAACACGCTAGGAGTGAGACACAGCCATGTCATCCTCAAGGTTCTGCTACGGAGGCATGTTACACTCTGCGTTCACACGCACACATGCATGCACGCACACGCACACACACACACACACACACACACACACACACGGGCACACAACGCCTCTCTCCCCAGAATGGGAACGTGGAGCACACAGTGATTAAATTTTAAAGTTCACACTTGGCGTCCAGTTCCTCTGTTGAGAGCTGCCTAAATATTGCATAAACACTTTACTGGATGCCTGGGTGCCTGGCACACGGGTCAGCAGGACTGCAAAGACGGTTCATAGAGCAAATGCAATTAAACACCAAGAGCCAGCCAGACCAAAGAAAGAAAAACACCGTTGGCTGGATACAAAAGCCATTTTGCAACGCTGGGGTCCAATGAGATCCACGCTAGCCACATCTGAGCAGTTACGTAAGGTGCTCAAATTATTCTTAAAGTAAGTAGCGTTTGCATTAGCTGCTGTGCATCCCTGTCCATGGATCTATTTTTGGTTCCTTAGAAACCTGATTTGCTGTCCAACATTCGGCTCTGAACAAACACTTCTTGGCTCACCAGGCCGGTGTGACACACGGGAATGTGTCACCTCAACACTTCGCCCCACCGCCCAAGCACAGCAGAGCACCGCTGCACAGTCCGAGGACGGGGCTTACACGCTGCTCTGCAGGACTATGGCACAGGACACTTGGACTTAGGAAGGACGGTGCCTGGGACCAGAAAGGAAGAAAACAGGCTGGGAGGGAGCAGGGCTTTACTTGGCCAAATGATTTCCCCACTTCTAGAACACAGTATCCTCTAAAAATGTTGCAAACTCTAGCAAAACCACAATTCAGAAAAGCTGAGGAAAGGGTCGAGGTTTTTTGTTTTTGTTTTTTTCCTAAAGTTTACCAAAAAAGCTTATTTTAATGAGGGGAGGGGGTCAAGTCATAAGAAAACTCTAGTATGTCACTGCTAGCTTACAAGAAAACAAAACAAAAATCAGTAACCACACACACACACACACACACACACACATAAAACAAAACAAAAACCCAAAACAAAAACAAACTAAGCTGTGTGACCAACCTTTTGGGGGCCTCAGTTTGCTCTTTCATTAAGAAGTGGAGCTGACTGTGGTCATATATAACTGTATTCCAGGTATTCAGGAGGCAGTGAGGTGGACTGCAAGTTCAAGGCCCAATAGGGCCGCAGTATAAGACCCCAGTGACATTACAGATACCATACAGTAAAATGCAACACAGAGAGCATGAGGAAGAGGAGGAACACCAGGTATGGTGGTACATACTGTCATCTCATCATTCTGGATACTAAGGCAAGAGGGTTAGTTCAAGTCCAGCCTGGGATGCATAACGAGACCTCGGTTTATTGTTGTTTCAAGCATGGCATGATCAGCTGCTGTGACTCTAAGAGTTGCCGAGATGCGCCCTGTAAAGCATGTGCCAGTGAGCAATTTTTTTTCTCTTGACAAACAAACAAGCAAACAAAGACATTCCAACTGCGCCCATCTGCATCAGCCACTCCAAAGCTGCACAGCACAGGAGGCCAGATCCAAAGGGAAGGCATTCCAGGTTAGCCCTCAGACAGGGCTGCTAGCTGACTGTGCCAATTTCCGGCTGAAGACACGGCTAAATCCCAAGCCCCACTGAGCCTACTTTCCCCATTTAGTGGGTTTCCTGAGGCTTTGGGGGATTAAGTGACTGCACGACGTACTTGGAGCAATGGTGTACCTATGCATGAATCCCTTACGACCAAGTAAGCATGGGCTGCAAGCAAGCATGGGCTGCAAGCAAGCATCAATCATACCGCTAGGAATGCCACAGGGCCCCAGCTAAGAAACACGGGATAAAGGGTAGCCAAGGTCTGGGGTAGAACACTTGACCAGAATGCATTAGGTCCTGGCTTTTCATCTCCAGCAACCACACAAATGCCTGCAAACATCATTAGTATTTCAGTAGCCACAGAATACAGCTACATGGCCAGGTCCCCGCATCATCAGAAAGGCAGTTTAGGCTGAATAAGAATTGGGCAAGGAAGATAGTTTAGAAAGAAGAAGAAGAAGAAGAAGAAGAAGAAGAAGAAGAAGAAGAAGAAGAAGAAGAAGAAGAAGAAGAAGAAGAAGAAGAAGAAGAAGCAGCAGCAGAAGCAGCAGAAGCAGCAGCAGCAGCTGACTGTGTAAACATGATGGAAGGACAGAACTGAACCTTCCCAATTGTCTTCTGATCACCACACGTACAATGCAGACACCACAACACCATATACACAAACATACACACACACTCTCAAATACATGCACACATGCATAATAAAAAGTTGTGGGGGGCAGATGCTGGGGCTCAACATCTATTCTTCAATGGCAAGATGGAGGGGGCAGAGGCAGGAGAATCACCAGGAACCAGGAAGTTGGGGGTTGATCTGGTGCTGTGTATTCAAATGCTAAATACTGGCCCTCAAGATCTGGTTGCTATCCAGACTCACATACACCAAGTGATGTTGTATAAACCTTGCTCCCCAAGTTAAAAGTTGACCGGATAATAAAGTGGTTAGAAACCTGTAACTGGGCAGGAGAGAAGTAGGTGGAGCTGAGGTTCCTGGGTGTGGGCTCAGTTGGGGACTACAAGAGGGGAAGAGAGAAGGGTGAGAGTAAGCCAGAGAGGAAGCTGGAGAGAAGGAAGTCACCATGCCAGTGAGCACGTGGCCATGAGGGCTAGCAGAAGCATGGTGGAACCATGGAACCATGATGGGACAGAAGCAGCCAGGGCAGGAACAATTATGACAAGTAACTTGGGGTGTGTGGCTGGGAAATAGCTTAGAGGGTTGATATCTGCTCAGTTACTGTGTTTTAAGCTTTTACAGATCTCTGCCTCTGTCTTGATTATTTGGGAACTAGCTGGGGTCGAGATGCCCTCTAGAGTCTAATATCCATCCATTCCACCACACTCTCCGGCCAGCTAGGCTGGAGTACACCACATTAGAAACAAAAGACCCCTCTCAATAAAGTAGAAGAGAACCGACTCCTGAAGATTTTCCTCTGACCTGCACAAACCGAGTGAGAATTAAATATGCAAGCCAGTCCTAAATCCTAGCAGTGAGAGAGGACCACAGTGAGCATTACAGCGGTCTCTTTCTAGGAACGACAGCCAGGGACCAAGGACTCAAAGTAGCTCAAACAAAAGCCACAGCATTATGGGTCGTAACAGAACCTGGGTTCAAACCAGCCCCTCCTCCGGAGCAATGCATTTTCTAGTAGGTTATGCACGCATGCCTGCCATGCCAGCACTCAGGAGGCGGAAGCAGGAGGATCAGAAATCCAAGCTCATCCTCCACTACAGAGTGAAATGGGCACTAACCTGGGATACACAGACCCTGTCTCCAAAATGAAAAACCAAATTCTTTTGGTCAAAATGGACAGTAACTGATGAAAACAAAGAAACACCCCAACCCAAACAAACAAAACAAATAATAAAAAGCCAAGACTACTCAGCCTGAAGTCTTCAGTACTGTTCCTTGCATAAAGAAAATATTGGGATGAATGAGAACTAAAGGTAGAAACAGAAATCAAAATCATGCAACAACTGGAATTTTCCAAAGTGTAGTTTTACTGGTCCGGTGTGTAGTTCCAACAGGAAACATGTCTGCAGTGTGGTCTCAGGTATTATGGACCCATAAGCCCAAAGCGATCACATCTGCTCCCTTCACCCATCTTTACCTGCAACAGAAAACATCAGACAAGCGTTTCTTCTGATAGAAAATTCTGAATAGTTCAGCAGTAGTCAGCTCAGCAGTGACCCTTCAGAGCCACAGGCGCCTCCCAGGGTTCATCAAGCGCCTTTCTGACACATCACTCTGCCCTGTTTTATGGAAGGACAATGTGGCGTAACTATGGAAACACAGCATTGGGATTTTTATTTTCTCTTAGAAACCAAGAGCTGTCTTCTGCTATTCAGTTTCATCTATACCGTGTCATTCGGGGTTGAGATTCATTTATGTATTTATTTAGAATAGAGGAAAAATAAGCATTTAAGTGAGAATAAAAAGAAGCAGTTCGTGGTGGTGGTGGTAGGGGGGAATCCAGGGAAGATTTTCTTCATTATGACAAGGAAAGCCATATTTGCTCTCTTACTCTCCTGACTACTGGCCACGAGGAATTGTCCTGAAGTGACCTTTGTGAGAAGCAATGGGTGTGGCATGCACGAAATACTCAGTTGCCCTTGAGCGAGAAAGATGCCTATCTATGGGAGAGCTTGCACAGGGAATAGAGGCTGAATAAAACCCCATCCCTAAGTAGGAACTTTGTCCATAGTGTTCGCAATTGAACTCAGAGCTTCATGCATGCTAGGCCAAGTGCTCTGCCACCACGTAGGTCCCCTGCTCTATAATCAGGAACTTGGAACTCTCCCTGCTCTCCATGCTCCTGAAACTAGAGAGGGAGAAGAGATGCTTCAGCGGGTGGCGTTCTCATCACAGACTCCCTGGTATCATATTAAAAAGACGCCGAGAATAACACTTTCGTGCTGACCGTGCGGCAATACGACAACCGCCGTCGTAATGTGTGAGTCAATTCTTATCTGCAATTTCCACGTGTGGAGACTGAAAAAATGTCATGTTTCTAAAGCAAGGCATTTGTGTCCCTCTCTTCAGTGACCCCATGACTGCAACAACTGGGATTTCCCAAGATCACTGGAAAAAGGCTGAAGCCTGGTGTCAAGCAGACGAGGAACGTGTGTCCCAGAAAGAGGTTTCATGTTTTAACAACATATCAGGCCACCCTGCAAGGCAAACAAGCCCAGACGGTGATGGACCAATGGTGGATAGGACCACATCCAGCCTGCAGGGCTTAGTTATACGCACTTCTTGCCCTCAATTTAAACCTAAAGTTGACATGATGACATTCCCAGAATGCACTTGGGGGTCGTTAGCCTTCCACTTGCCCCTCTTCCCAAGGTGACCACATTGAATACATCTCCTTTATCTGTTGACTTCTTCTCCTACCCCTCCCCCCAGTTGTCATTCCTGGGGACAAGTAGCCCTGTCTGCCTCATTAGGGCTGCTGGGGTTCAGGCTTGGACTCTTAAAACTCCAATAAAATAATGTGAGTTTCACAAGGCTCCCTTGCCTTGCAACCAGGATTTATCAGAGTGCAGATTTACCCTCGAAGTAACCTCCCTGACAGCTAGATCACAGCAGACCACCTTATGAAGGCCTGCAACAACTATACTTGTTAGACCCAGGTACATAATCAGTCAAGTGGATTTTGTTTTAGCTATCTTAATCACTGACCTGAGTAAGAAGTCAAACTGTTACTGGTAACTGTCTTTGAATGTGGTCAAACTGGAACTATTTTTTCTTTTAATCTATGTTATTCCATAATTCTCAAACTCTCTAACATAAATCTTTTGGTGTTTCTGTAAATGTTTTCTTTCTTTTCTTTTTCCTTTCTTCTTCTTCATCATCATCATCACCATCATCATCTTCTTCCCTCCCACACCCTCCAGGCTGTCCTAAGGAAATGTCACAGCCAGTTTAAAGCTCAAGTTAAACCCCATATAGTGGGGTCAGTGAGGGAAGCTCAGTGCCAGGGCCTTTGTAACTTCTAAGCCAAGACTGTTCATCCCAGAAGACACAATGAATCTGAATGTGCTGCCTGGAAAAGGTGACAAACCATCTCTCCTTGGAGATGCAGGAAGCAAGTCCTAGACACAGAGCCTTGGGGGGATTCAGCCTGAGAGGCAGAACTCTAGATGACAGGGATGGGCGTGGGCCCTTCAGACTTTGCTACTTTGCTATTACTCACTGTAATTAAGGAGATGACAAACCACCCCAGAGCATGGGGACTGACACACAATTAAACACTCAACAGAGACACCCAAGACCTGAAGGAATAAAGGGAGGAAGGGGTGGTAAAGAAACATGCATCCAGAACAGTGTGACTAAACAGTGAGAAAGGTATGCTGTCCTCCTGGAGTTTAGTGGGCGGAGACAGAAGATGGGAGTTCAGACCCCAACAGCCATGTGCCAGCTGCCTACAAAAGCCTGGAACTACAGCTCCAAGAGATCCAACAACCAATACCATCTTCTGACCTCCAGGGCCAACCACCATCTCTGTCTCTCCCTCTCTCAGACACACATACACAAATAAAAATAAAGTAAAACAAATCATGAAAGATTTCACAAATAAAGGGAACCACCCATCGCTCTTGTATGTTCTATCTAGTGGACATCTGAGCTTCTAGCATATAATAAGGCAGACGTGAGACGGGTCCTTATGATTTGGACCTAAAACTAACTTCATATATAGAATGAAGAAACACTGCTGTCTAAATAACCTTTCCTTTCAGAATTTGTCAGCCACATCCAATGAAGTGCCGGAAGTTAATATCTTGGTCTTCTGAGCAATTATGGATTCAACATGGTACTTTGAAGAAGAAAAAAAAAATCTTTTTCCTTCACTCTTTCATCACGTGCGGAAGCTTTTCTTCAGTCAGTTTAGAACAGAAAGCCTTAGGAATTGAGGTCCCTTTAGAACCTGCATCTGCACACAGCCAGATAGATAGATAGATAGATAGATAGATAGATAGATAGATAGACAGACAGACAGACAGACAGACAGGCTATTCTCTATGAACAGGGTGTATGCAGCTAATATTTATTTATTCATTCCATAAAGCCAGTTCAACACAGCCAACCCATCTCATGAAATTTTACAGCCCAGCATGGCAAAACTCCCATGAAGACAAGGACATGGTTTATTTAACTCTAATATAAACGCTTATTTAACTCTAATATAAACGCAATCGCTAGGCAATCAACTTGGCACAAACTACTTCTTTAAGACTCCCATTAATTTGTTCCAATTAAGAGAAGAGACACAATTTAAATCTTGGGACAACTCTAAGATGCACTAGAATGCCGGTGCCCTCTCAACTCCCATGCATCTGCTACAAATATTAACACAGGAACAACAGTGATTGTCTGTAGACAGCGTTTCCTGCAAGGAAGACAAGGCATTCTGGGCATATCTTCCAGACAGATTTTTCAACCTCTGAAATCCAGTGTTCAGCAAGTGGCAGGGATGTACTTGACGCAACACAACAGAGAAAGGTGTTGTGTTTGATGTGTCTGTATTTGGAACAGCCCCCTGAGGCCGTTCTATTCAAGCTGATTATTCCTTCAACATTCGCTGTCCCTGAACAGCTCTTTAAAAGTCTCAGAGTGCAACTGTTTGAAACGGAAACGAGTCTCAGAGGTGTATCGGTGTGTTTCACACACTCACAGGTAGAACACTAACAATTTCTCCGCTGCGTTTTCCTCACATGTGCACAGCGTCGGAGGCCAGCTGGGCAGGCTCAGAGCCCAAACTTGGGGACTGTTGATGCTCACGGCCACCCCGGTATGACCAGGGCTCCCTGGATTAAGGACACAATGACTTCCATCAAACAAAGCCCTGGGTAAGACCTGGATCCTGAGCACTGCTGAGAGAATTCTTTCTCTGGGAGACATAAATTTCTCAACAAACCAATGTATGATTGCGCCAAAGCCCCACCTGGGGGACTTGATTTACTGGGCTTACTTACAGAGCGTGGGTGAACCCAAGGCAGCCTCACCACTCCGCACACATGCTGACTTCCCCGTAAGTGCGAAGATGGCCTGTCCCCTTTAGTTAACCTTCCACAGTCCACACACTTTAACCCCCTCAGAGACTATGTGAATTATACAGGAATGGCCAAGAGGTGCAGGAGGGAGTGGCCAAGATCTCTGGTGAGGCGGTCCACTGACCGTCTTCACCTCCAATGTCAGAACGCCTCCTTAACAAGACTCCTGATGAAGATGACGGCTGTCTTACACAGAAGACAGCGTGCTCCACCTCTTCCTACGTTCTTTCCTCCCCGTTATGCGTGACATTTCCTAAGCCTTGGAGGAGGTGACATCGAAGTCTGCCTATTCTCTTTCATCTTTAGCCAGGCATTGGGCCACCTGGCCACATCAATGGTCATTTGATCTCAGGAGCTTGACTAGTTAGGAGTCTCTGGAGAGACCCACTGTGGTAGGCAGTTTCCCTAGGCTGACAGCAGCAAACACATATTTGAAGATAATCTGACAAACACGTCACGGTCACTTAACAAAATAAGAGCAGTTGGTGCCCAGCTGGGACCACGGCCTCCTGGGCCATTCGTTTTATGCCCAGCTCCTAGCACCAGATGTCAGTCAGGAAGTTAGTTACATCCATAACAGCCTGTGCCACTATTGTACCAGCCGACGCACCTTGCCTGGCACTTCTATAACGTAGACACGGGGTTCTCTGGGTCTGAGAGGCCCTAGGTTGGAGCTGAGGCATACCCACAGCTGCTAAGGAAAGCCTGGGCTGCACACACAGCTCCTACCTACCTCAGCAAACTTCTTTAAAGAGAAGACAAATATATATACTGAGGAGGGAGAGCTGCCAACCCCAGGATAGACGTCATCTTCTCCTGGGTTATTCTGGTTTTGCTTTTTTCGATCATTGATGCCTTCCATGAACAATCCACACTAACGGGCTCACCAAACCCACTAAAGTTCAGCTCCCATCTCAAGGTTCTTGCTGAGTGAGGTTTGTCTCCTATCCCACACAGTCAACTTCGAATCACACACGGCTTCTCTCATGTGCAGAGGCAGAAGCAGGCGATCTCTGTGAGTTCAAGGTCAGCCAGGTCTCCAGAGCGAGTCCACGGCAGCCAGGGCTACACAGAAAAACCCTGCTTCAGGAAAAAAAAAAAAAAACAAAAAAAAACAACCAAAACAAAACATGCATTGCAACAGAAAAGCAAGATAAAAATCCACCGTAGGGACGTTTTCTGAAAAGAGCAATTAAAAGCTGGGCATGGTGGTGCACACCTGTAATCCCAAGCACTCCAGAGCTAAAAGCAAGAGGATCAGAAGTTCAAGCCCAGGTCCAGCCAATAGCAAGTTCAAGGCTAGCCAGGGCTACAGGAGACCCTGTCTCCAAAAAGCAAAAAGAACAAAAGAACAAAAAGCATCACTTAAGGGTGCTGCTAGTCACAGAACTGCTAGTCACGGAACCCAGTGTGCGCCTCAGAATGGGCTGCGGTAAAATACTGAGTTTTAACTCATCACATCTGCATGTTCTAATGAGCTCCCAAAGTGGGTCAATTCTGCAGGTTTGCAACCCCCACCCCCGGCCCCCAGTGGTGAGGGATTAGAGCATGGAAACTGTTTGCTAGAGACACCTGAAGCTTAAGGTCAGAAGTCACGGACCAATCACTCACTCAGCCTTTCTCCTCCCAATCCTGTTTCCCTCTACTGAGCTGCACCTGCAGGACTCAGGAGACCTAAACTTCTCATTCCCAGTCCCAGACTTGGCGGATGGTTTTTCCGGAACCCATTCGCAGCAGGCTGGGAGAACCCGGCTTTGCTCATAGGCACATAATTATCTTGACAGCAACCAGCAATTATTTACATTCAAAGTCTCTCTAACAAGAATTCCTGTAGTTTTTAATGGCAAACTTTCTAATTGGCTACGGCTTAGCCTATGTAATTGTGCAGCGAGCTCTAAATTAGCATCTCGGGGACAGAATCCATTAGGCAACCCCAGTACATTATCCTCATAAACCCGCTAAAAAGCTGGTTCACGCTTGCCGAGTTCAGGCAGCCCTATCCACCAACGCTGGCGCAACTGGAGCAAAGGAAGTGAAAACGGCATTCAAACCACGTACCTAAGTGAGGCTGAGACTAAGGCTGGGCGAGCTGGAAGCTAACCCTCAACGAACACTTGTTCAAGGAGAAGGCTGAGCAAACAAGCGGTGGGGAGTGCTCAGGGTGCAATACCACTCCTGTGGTAGAAGCTAAATCAGAGGCTGAGGCGATGACTCGGTGGCCAAGCATGAAAACGTGAGTTCAAGTCCCCAGCACACGCGTAAAAAGCCAGGTGAATTCACTCGGATTCCTAGCGGTGTGGGTGGAGTCGGAGACAAAAGTGGCTGTGGCTGAGCTGGCCACCGGCGAGTGTGACGGGACAGCGTCCAACAGAGGACACCTCACCCCACAGCACCCTCGCCTCTGCGCATGCGCTTCATGTGTGCACAACACGTAGAAATCAAAGCCAAGCACGGGGCTGGGGGAGCAGGTAAAGCACAGAGGACCGAGTCGAGGTTCTAGAACCCGAAGAAAGCTAGGAAAAGGCAGTTCCACACGGCTGTCCTCTGACGGCCACACTCACTCCACGGCGTGGGAGCCCACACACGCACATCTCACACACACACACACATACACTCACATATATATATATATATATATATATATATATATATATATGTATATGTATGAAATGTGATATATATATATCACATTTCATACACACATACTCACATATACATCACACACACTCACATACATCATACACACATATGTATAGCACACACATATGTTCATCATACACACACACACACACACACACACACACACACACACACACACCAACAACAGCTACTCGGAGAGTGTGCACCCAGCAGGGATGATGGCGCCCGGGGCTGTGGGGATGGAGCTCCTCCCAGAGAGCTCGGGGCCAGATCGCACACAAGTGCCTGGGGGAGTTGGCTGGACACTCCGGTGGGGGTTCGAACCCCACCAAAGGGCCCAGGGAGGAGTCGTGGTGGCAGTGTTAGCCTTGGCGATGTGTGGCACAGAGAACAGCCAACAAAGACCGACACGACTCCAAAAGCCTTAACATAAGGGAAATTTAAAGAGTTCCACGTTCAAGAGATCAACGTGAAGGGAACAAAATTTAATCCTAGCCCAAACTATCTCTGTTTTGACTTGGTTTTATGTTTCTTCTTAATTTCAACGCTCCAAGACTCCACTGTTCGTTGAATTTTCTGTATTTGCTAACATTCTTAGGAAACACACTCAAATTTTCACAACTACAGGCTGTGGGATGGCCAGACCAAACCAGTACAACGGAACCCCACTCCAAGAAACTCCCGGGGTTAAGATTTCCGTCCAGGATGAGTGTGACCTCAGACATCACCACACAGGTCCACGATCTCCTGACTTTAAAAGGAATTATTTTCTGCTCAGAATGGGAAAGGCAAGGAGTCAAACCCATCAACTACCCGTGTGTGCACGTCAGAGGGACAGGACAGGAAGCCAGGTACTCAATCTACAACATGGGTTCTCCGCAGCAAGAAAGGGAATGACGTAGGTAAGAGACAGACCCCATGCTGGCGTGGGACTGACCGTGATCCTCCGTGCTTCTTCACGTGTCTTGACAAGAACAGGTGACATGTCTTGAAACATGAAAAGTACGGGTTCTTCAAAATCCATGCTGGGGTGTTTTAAAACAAAATAGTAACTCTGGGATTTCCTTTTCTGTTTCTTTTTGGAGACAGGGTCTCACACACTATTATTCTAGGCTGTCTGTCAGTGGACCTGAAACTCACACTATTTAGCCCAGGCTGGCCTCAAATTCCATAGTAATCCTCCTGCCTCAGTCTGCCCCAGTCTCCCAAGTGCGGGGTTTACAGACATAAGCCCCGAATCCTAGCCTCGTGCCCTCTTTATATCAGTGTGAATACACAAGTCACATATACAACCTAAGGGAAGAGAGGAGAATTTATACACCAAGAAGATCCTGGAGTTTGCTGCCTCTGCGTGTCACAGCTCATTAAAAATCTGCATTAGTCTTCCCTGGGTCGAAAAACATTTTGCTTAAAAAATAAATAAAATTGATGGTGCCTAGCACTGCTCGCTGGAAAGAGTGACCAGAACAGAGCCTCACCCACTGGTAAGTTAACTATTAGTGAGACAGATCATACACCATTGGCTTCTGGAGGCCTCTGCTTTGTATTTATTTACTGTGGTAAACAAAGCCACACACAACATCTTAATCCTGGCCATGGAGAGAGCACAGACTTACAGGGAACTACTCACACATGCCAGCACTTTAATAGAAACAACTGATAGTCTAGGGTCCATAACTGGGGACGGGGAACTCTAAATACATTTTGGTTTTCGGTGCACGCCTCCTAAGGAAGGTAGTTAGGATGAGAGTAGAAAAGCGTGTGCTTCGAAACACGGTCATAAAATACCCTGACAGCGGTGGTTTTCATTTTCTAGATGTGTGGGAACTCTTGGGGTCTTGACAATAGCATATGAACTCTCTTCCTTGGAAAACGAGCACATCTCTCGCTCTCTCTCTCTCTCACTCACACACACACACACGCATCTCTGCAACTGCAAAGTGTGAGCCTTTCAATGCCTGAAGAATGACAAGCCAGAGAGTCAGAAATGAGTCGGAGCCGAGAGGCGGCTGTGGCAAGCTCACAGCCACTGCACGCTGATACTGATCATTACAATGGCTTTTAGAGTCTACTGCCATGATACATTTCCTGCAAAGCGCCTTCACAGATTTATGGTGGCCGGCTCTCTTCTTCAACCGAGCCTTGCACTAAAACAATTATTAATTGCAACCAATTTACTGGCCATTCATAACTCAAGCGTCTATTTGAGAATGAAAAGGGGGTGACCCAGATAGTTCCCAGGGAGACAGACTGCACCAGCTTCAGTCTTCAGGGAGGACATAGCATACAGCGAATGGACTAATTGTTTCCCTTCATCTTCGTCCCTTTGTAATCCTTTTTCAAACGTAAATTACATCTGGCAGAGGCTCTTTTCTCTTGAGCTCAGTAAACATGAAATTGAAAATCGCTGCTTCCTCACTTGAAGCACAAGAAGCCCAGAGCAAGCGGATTCAGTTCCTACAAGTGACAGGGGATTTGAGTGAATCTGAAGGCAAACTTTTGTGTTTGGTTAGACGAGATTAGAACTACAACTCCTGAGGCGCATGTGCTGTGATGGTGACTTGCCGATGGCTTTCCAAATAAAACACCGCGATTACGGCTCTCACTGTGTCAAGTTTACATTCTTATACTCTAACATGTGCTGACAGCAGACCTGGAATACATCCTTTTCCTAGATGCTCTCTGCGACCACGAGTGTGTGTGTGTGTGTGTGTGTGTGTGTGTGTGTGTGTGTACAGGTGCCTGCAGAGGCCAGAGAGGGTGTTAAGATTTCCTGGAGCTGGACTTATAGGTGTTTAACCGTAAACACCTATAAGTGGGTGCCAGTGAATTTAGGTCCTCTGGAAGAGCAGGAAGTGCTCTTAACTACTGCCCATCTCCCTAGCTCCTCCCCCACAGAATTTTAACAAATGCTTTACTTCTTCCACAGTTGGAAGCCTGAAAAAAAAATGCAGTAACTGCTTCTCTCTCTCTCTCTCTCTCTCTCTCTCTCTCTCTCTCTCAGGAGTCAATGATTATTTACCTAGTAGTTCTCAAATATGCACTTTGCTTTTTGTGTTTTTGAGACAAGGTCTCTCTGTCTTGGTAGCCCAGGCTGGCCTGGAACTCACCACAATCCTGCCTTTATCTGCTGCTCAAATACACTTTTAATCATGCAGGGAAAAGAAAAAAAGCAACATCAAATACATAAAGATACTCAGGGAGGCAGAGGCAGGTGGATCACATGAATGTGAGGTCAGCCTCGGCTACAAAGCAGTTCAGGACAGCCAAAGCTACACAGAGAAACACTGTCTGGAAAAAACCAAACCAAACCACCACATAAAGATACTTTAAAATAACCCTAGAAACCCAAGGACAGAACATTTGATTTCCTGAACTTTTGCACTTCTCATCATTGGCGCTGGGAGAGGCTCAGCAGTTAAAGTCGTTTCCAGAGGTGGAATGTCCCATGGGCTGTCACCAAACCCTGCGACTGAAGCACCTCCTGCCCCGTACCTCAACAGGGGCACAGAAGCCATAGAACATGCTCATGTGATGGGTACCAGCAGAGCATGCAGCTTCTGTGGTTACACTCCAACCTCTCTGGTGAAAGTCAACCAAGGCACAGTCCCCAACCACGCCCATCCACTGACCCTTGTCTCTGGCGACGGTCACTTCATCTGCTATCCCCTCAAGACCATCAAGCCAAAGTCCTCCAAATCCCGAAGGAGCTCGCTTCCAAAAACTTCTCTGGATTTTTTCTTTCCTCTGCTCTTGCGTTCCATTCAGCAGAAATGCTTGTTCCAAAGCCTTTTCAGAAGGTCTATATTTGGAGAGCGATGGCTCACCAGTTAAGAGGGAACCGTGCTCTTTCAGAGGAGTGGAGCTCAGTTCCTGGCACCCACAAGGCCTCTAACTCCAGTTTCAGGAGGATCTGGTGCCCCCTTCTGGCCACTGCAGGTATGTGCGTGTAACCCCTCTCCCTACACACACAAGCACATTTTTTACCAAAAAAATTTTTTTTTTTTTACAGAATGTCTATCTATATTGGGGGCTGACAAGATGGCTCAGTGGGTAAAAGCGCTTGTCACTCAGCCTGAATCAACCAATGTTGATTCCCCTCAGGTGAAAGAAGAGAACTGACTCCTTCCGGCTGTCCTCTGACCTTTCATGAAGGTGTCCCTCCAAAAGAAGAAAGAGATTTTAACGTTAAAAAGAATGTCTACAACAGTGTCCCAGGAAGCACGCATCCAACTATACATATTACTATTTAAGAATCTAGATATTATGAGAGTTTTGAGTGTCTGAAATTGTTTTAAAAAACACCTATAAATATTCAAATACAGTCGTTGCTTATAACATTAGTTCACAAGCTATAAATAGTAAAGTATTTTCTATAAATAAAGAACAGCTGTTATTTGAATTTTGAAAGGCAAGGACTACATTTGGGTAGTCTAATAAAACTTATTTTTGGTTTGTTTGTGTTGTTTTAAATCAACTACTCTTGTATTTCAAATCAGCAACTAAAGTTGCACAATTCCTCTTGTGCAATTTATTCTCATACTTTAATTTCATTTATTCATCTCATCCTTGTCAGGTTTTTTTTCTTTTTTTTTTTTTTTTTTTTGTTTTTCAAGACAGGTTTCTCTATGTATGCTTGGCTGTCCTGGAACACGATCTGTAGAACAGGTTAGCCTTGAACTCACAGAGCTCCACCTGCCTCTGCCTCCAGAGTGCCACGATTAAAGGTGTGTGCCACCATGTCCTAGCCCAGCTGTCAGGTTTTTTGTTTTAATTCCCCCAAACACTAAACTAAAACTACTTTTAACCTATTACTGATACTTCAATATATTTAATATATAATTTTAAAAATCCAGTTATAACGTATAAACAATTCTAATATTTTTGTGTCACATGTCTAAATTTTAAAAATTATATAGCCAGGCACAGTAGCATACACCTATAATCCCAGAATGTGGGATTCAGGAATTAAAGGTTTTGTTTAGCTACCCAGCAAGCTGAAAGCCAGCTTAGCTTTCAAGACAGCTTGTTTTAGAAAGTATAAAAAAACAGCAGGGCAGTGTGTCCCAGACCTTTAATCCCAACACCTGGGAGGCAAAGGCAGTTCAAAGCCAGACTGGTCTACAGAGAGAGTTTCAGGACAGCCAGGGCTATACAGAGAAACCCTGACTCAAAAATAAAAATAGACAGACAGAAAAAAATAATAAAAAATTACTGTCTGTGAGCAGGCTTTACCAGACTTTTATACAGAATCTGGTACATACAAACTTTCACTAAACAAACAAAATAAGGAACTAGAGAGATGGCCTAAGCTCAAGGTTTGCCACCCTTTCAGAGGGCCTGGGTTCAGTGTCCAGCACTCCTATCTGGTGGTTCCCTATGCCTTGTAAGTCCAGCTCTGCCCTCTGTTGGTCTCCATGGGCACCGCACTCACATGCACAAACACACATACATATTTTCATGCACAAAAATAAAAAAATAAAACTAATTTTTATTTTATTTTATTTTTACTGTAACAGCATAGTTTACTAGCTCTCTGTGTCACCTCACAAGGTCACCGTGGAAGGAGCAGCAAATACGTTATCATGCATCCAGTGCTGACTGGACACCTTGGTACTAGGCATATGATGCCAAGCCAAACTGGCAGGCTGCCACAAGCCTCCTAAGAAGGTATAAGATACCATCATCTGTGTTCACACTCGGGCAGGCATCTTCTGTGCATCTGCAGAACTCCCTCCATGGTCCTGTATCCTATCTGGAGATTCCACACAAAACATTTTATGGAATATTCAACTGCCACCAAAAATAAAATTCTTGGAATACCAGATGTTTCTCTGTATAAGCACATGAGAGTCAAGGGCTGGAAGGCAGGAGAGGAAAGAATGTACTCTTAGAAAAATAAACTGGCTAGAAACAGGCAGGCAGAGTAAACAGCCCCAAACAAGTCTTAAGGAGAACTCTCCATGGCGTGGGGGAGGTCGACTCTAACTGAATTTCCTAAGCCCCACCCTACCCTAAGAATTAGCCTAGAAGTGAGAGGCAGCTGCAATCCACATCCTCACTGGAGAAAAGCCCTCTGCTACCACCAATCAACACATTCTCCAAGAGGGTCTGACAGCAGCAAGCCACATAACGCGCATTCGGGTTTGTTTGTTTTTTTAAGTGGCATTTGTGGTTGGTTCATCAGCCTTCAGGGAAGAGAAAGTTGCCAACAAGGTAGAATCTTGAGGAAAAGGTAGTACTCAACGTCAAGACATGCCTTTAGAAACTAAAACAACAACAACAACAAAGAAAACCTCAATAAAGCATTCTTGAGTAGGGAGCCATGAAAGACAATTTCAGGTTTTGCTTTGATGGGAAACTGATGAATCTGCCTCTGGCTGCACATGCCTGCAGACAGGACTTAACTAAAAACAACAGCATTAAAGTCAGTACCGATATGCCCTGCTAAGCAAAAATCACCCCCTAAAAAGCAACTTTTCTTCTTTCTATAAATGGGATCAGACTAGCTGACAAACAAATGGCCACTATAGAGAAATGACCTTCCGTGGCATTAGCTGAAGGGGCATCAGTTAGAGTTGGGGTAGGGTAGGGAAACCCCTCCCTTTCCCCAGTGGAAATGTTAGATTATCATCTCTCAGCAGGGCGCAGGACTGCTGTGGAGGGGATGGAGAGGTGGCTCAGCAGTTAAGAGCCCTCACTGCTCTTGAGGAGGCCCCAAGGTTTGGTTCCCAGCATCCGCACGTTGCTTGCAGCAATCTATAACTGCAGCTCCAGAGGATCCAGACCCTGCTCAGAGCCGGCCTCCAGTGCAGAGCACTAATGTACATGGAGGCAAAACACTCATCCCCACAAAATTAAAATAAAGAAAACTTCATTGTTTTAGAGCAGTGGGGATCAGACCAAGGCCTCATGCATCTGGGCCAAAATCTGAAATACTCCAAAAACCCAAACCCTTTTCACTTCCACCCACCCACCCCCGACACACACATACTAGGAATCACAACTCCAGGACTTGTGTATGTAAGGTACCTGCTCTACAATTGGGCTGTGCGTCTGGCTTCAAGCACCTGACCCCATGGGATATAAGTCACAGTCATAATGCAGGCTCGGGAGCCAGCACTGCCTCACACAGATGAAGCCCTGGGTTCAATCCCCTAATACTGCCAAATGCAGGGACACTAAGAATACTGTAAGCCTGAGTATGGTGGCACGTGCCTCTGACCCCAGCACTCGGGGGCACAGGCAGTATGATCTTTTTGAGTTTGAGTTTGAGGCCAGTGTGGGCTAAAGAGTTCCAACCCAGACAGAGCTACATTGTGAGACTCTGTCTTAAAAAAAAAAGTACAAAACTGCCTTCAGGGTGTGTGTCTAAGATATATATGTGTGAATATAAATGAGCTTCATATTTAGACATGGCTCCCATCCCTATCTTGTTCTGTATGTAAGCAAACATCCAAAGTCTGAGGGGGAAATACTTCTGGTCCCAACCACTTCATGATTAATAAAACTCAGCTGCCATTATTTTTTTTTTCTGCCCTATAACAGTGTGGGAACAGTATGCATCGAACAATTCAGAGAGCTCTGGCCCATTGGCAAGTTCCTCCTTCTTTGTAGGACCTGGCTACTGGTATGTCTTATCACAGACAGTGAACATAGGGCAATAAATTGGAGAGTGGTTTTCAAAGAGCCACTGACATCATGGTTTTCCTAGAACTGCTGAGAAGACATTAGGAGAAGCAGCAAGTCTAGAGAGAGGAAAGGAACCAGTGACACCCCCCACCCCCCGCCCATGATGAGATAAGCCCAGCCAGGACCAGGAGTAAAGGACTGAATCTGAGTGGGGGTGGGGCTGGACACTCAGCCCTGAAAACAGCCATGCTGGGAAAGGGCGAGCTGCATGCCTGCCTGCCTCAGTCTGCATGGGCCATTCAGGGAACCGTGCCCAGTAAATCCCCCCATAGCCCTCTCTTCCCCCTTTTCACTTAGAAGAAAAACACAGCCAACCTTAGAGCTGTCCACTCAGCTGGACTCATGCTCCTACATGACTGACATTCGATTTCTTCCATTAGTTTGGGCTTATTAACGACAGCGTGACCAACAGAATGACGCTTATGCTATCTGCCAGCCCCAAAGCTTCTTATATGAGTAAAGCTGATTATTTAAACCACAGATCTCTCTGTCCCTTTACCCACTACCCTGCTCAACGGGCGGAACGACAATATTTATGCCTCAGAGTTTAATTATGTAACCAGGAAGTCTAGATAACAAAGAGTTTGCTTCTCAGGACAAGCCGAGACCAAGAGAAATGGGAAGGAACTGGGGGTGAGGGTGTGTATCTGGAACCTCAGCACTGGGAAGGTAGAGGCAGGAGGGTCAGGAGCTCAGGGGCAGCTTGGTACACAAAGTGAGCTTAAGGCCAGATACACAGTGAGTTCAGGACCAGCCTGGGATATATGAGACCCTGTCCAAAATAAGTAAATAAATAAAAATAAAAATGAGTGGGGGGGGGGGGGAGGAAAAGGAAATAGAGAAAAAGTTGCTTGAGGCTGGAGACGTTTAGTGACACAACAATGTAAAAGTACATCCTGGATGTGCAAGCTCCTGGATTCAATCCCCAGCACCACCAGGGAGAAGGTGGGAAGAGAAAGCTCAGGAAAGAGAGAATGAGAGAGGAGAATGCTGTACGTGAGGGCCAGCGCAGGTGATTTGCCAGGGACGCACACAGAGCCAGAAACCCTCTGTGATGGCCGCATTCAATAACCTGATGCTGGTGATGGCGACAAAGAACTCTCAACTGTAAAAACTCATGACGGCCACTCTTGAATGTGTGCATTTTATCCTGGGTAAATTATATGTTAATCAAGTTGGGTTGAAAGTCTATTATCCAGGAGCTAATTATTCAGGCTAGGGCAAGTCGGCCCCATTAACTCCTTTCACTCTGTTTAAACTGCCTTCCTGCCATTAACTCTCACAGAACATAAAATTAAAAAAAAAAAAAATGCCAGTGTTGTTCAGGTAAGTCCAGTTTTCTAGTTTTCACAAGCTGGGATCATTTGTTGGCCTGAAAAGGTGGCCTAATAAATCTTACCTGTGGCTCTGGAAAACTGACATCATCAGCTGAGGGTGTGGCTCACTGTACCTTATTCTATACCACAGGAAAATGATAAAATGATGATAAAAATTATTGGGTAAAGTATAAGGGAAACAAGAGCAAAGTACAAGGGAAACAGTGTATAAAAGCCATGGATAATGTCAGTTTTATAAGAAAGAAAATATGGGGTACTGTTTCATAGAGATGCAGCAATGTTCCTTTCTCAAAGGAAAAACAGTATTTTCAGGGATTCGGTGGGAAATAAATAGCAGCAAGCAGAAATGATACTCTAGGCAAATTCTGCATGCTCTCAGGGGACACTACCATCTGTGCAGCTCCAGGTTTGGCTAAATTTTATCCCCATCTAAGAGTGTTTTCGAATCCTAAAAAGTACAGAGACATCCGCTAAAGCTCACATGCCTTCCCTGGATGAAAGGCCACAGGCTTCCTGGGGTCCTCGATCAATTTCCTCTAATGCTTCGTAATGTTGCTTTGGATAGATATATCTAAGTCATGCTGAGTCTTTAGATATTAGACAAATATAATTTGGTGATAAGGAAACGTTATTTTCATCACCCCTGATGGTGCACTAGTATGATCTTTGGGAGGCTGAGAAATGAGCGTTATGCATTCAAAGAAGAGTATGGGCAACTTAGTGAGACTCTGTCTGAAGTTAAAGATTGACCAATCAATCCATCAACCAACCAATTAATACAAAGGACTCATAAGCACAGTGTTTCTGTAGCATCCATCAGCTCTTGATTCGATCTCTAGTACTGAGAAAGGAAGGAAGGAAGAAAGGGGAAGAGGAAGAGTAGGAAGGAATATTTGCACCCAGGCCAAGCACACAAACCCTCTGAAAGTTGACTACCCAAGAGCAGCATTCAAATATGAAAATTAAATTCGGAAAGAATGGAGCTCTTGTCTCTTGTCACACCTCCAACAGGCCAAGTCAATAGCCAACCATCTCAGCAATTATTGAGAGAACCCAGACTTCAACTGCAGAAACTGGTTTCTGGTCTTTACTACGTTTCACATAGCTTTCACTGAGTCAAAAGTTCCATTCTCTTTTTAGCAGCAGGAAAGGGGGAAAATATTACAAGTGACTCAAAACAAAGCAATCTGACGGTTCGTCGCAAGCTGGTGTTTCCAGGGCAACTCCAGATGCCTGTGATGTAAACTCTCAGGACCACCCCAGCTCGGAGATTGGCCTTGTTCACTTGTGTTAGATTCACTTTTATAGAAACAGATACAGTCACTTCAGTAGTAACTTTAAATTAATGCAATAACCACAAACTCAGCAGATCAAAAGGTACTTCTCTGAGCCCAGAGAAATGGCTCAGCAGGTTAAGGCGCCTGCTGCCAAGCCTGAGACCTATGCTTAATCCAGAGATCCACATGGTACAAGTTGTCCTCTGACCTCCACAGGCGTGCTGTGGGATGCAAGCACCTTCCACCAACCACACACACATACACACACACACACACAAACACACCTGAGTGTACAGGGTTTTTGGTACAAGGTTACAATTTTCTATCTACATAGATGGAAAGAGAGGTAAAGCTACAACGAAAACCATCACTGTTAACTCATGAAAATTATGTGCATTTTTTTCCTTCCCTCTAAGGTGGCCCTACAGAGCAACTTAGGTACACATGGGAAGCAGCCTGGCATTCCCATTTAGAGTTTGTTTCTAATACCTTTTTCTTTCACTAAAAGGATATATATTTTGAAACAGTTAAGTATTCAGGATTTTAGAGCATGTTTTTTGACAGTGAGCAAATCCAAAAATTCTGAGGACTAGCTAAAGGAACACAATTAAGAAGACTCTCAAGCTGGGCATGATAGGGTAGAGCTGGGAGAATCCGGAGTTCAAGGTTAGTTAGCCTTAGCTATATAGTGGGTTCAAGGCCAGCCTGGGCTATATGAGACCCTGTCTCAGAAAGAGGAGGAGGGGAAGAATAGGGAGGAGGGAAAGGAAGGAGAGGAGGGGAATGAGAGGGAAAGGAGGAGGAGGAGGAAGAGAAGAGGGAAAGAGTGAGGAAAGAAAGGGGAGGAGAAGGGAAACAAAAGGATTTTTAAAAGTATTGTGGGTAAAGTATGACTGAAGAAAAACAAAAGGAGAAGATGACTAATAAACAGAGCATCTGAGACATTCACTCTAAGCACACACCATCCTGGTGGTATCCACACGGACCAGGCGCACAGTCACCTGACTGCCTCCCACCTGGTACCTGTGAGAACTCATTTCAAATAATTTTTGTCCCCACTGTCCTGCTACCTCTGTGTCATCCCTCTGTCTTGTGGTTCTGATTCTCATGCAGAGTAAGTCACAAAAACAGCTCACACTGAGCACTTTCTCTAGCCGGTGACAGCCTGACAGCCGGGTGAGGGGAAGCAGCGCACCCAAGGTCATCAGCTTTAGCAAGGTCAAGCACCAAGCGTCACACCTAGGTGGGCAAGGAGGTCCTGGCTTCGTTCCTAGCGCTGCTTTACTAAGGGGCAAAGGAAAATTCTGAATAATCTATCAGGACCTAGCCTGGCTCAGCAGTGCCGGGCGCCCTTGGGGTGTGAGTGCTTTCTCAGAAGCAAAGCCATCTGAGGAAGAGAAGTTTGTAGAAAGGAAATGCTAAGGAAAGAGTGAAGGAAACTTGAACAAGGTGGAACTGCAGGTTGGACTAAATGTGTGGCACAGCTAGACGGGTTACTACCTAGAGGCTGTACACAGAAACCGTCCCCAGGGCTTTACGAGAAGAGCTGTGCATCCCAGTGGTATAGATTACTACACATCTACCATGGAACGCATGAAATCTCTACCCTAAATTTTCTGAGTTTCCAAAGGTGAATAGGTGCCATGTTTATAATGAGAATAAAGTTACTTGAACGTTAAAAAAAAAAAAAAAAAGAAAGAAAGAAAGGTTAGGTGCCATTCATTTTCCCAACACAGGCAGATGTTGGCAGTGAGTTCCGGAAAAGCCATTCAGGCATCATTAGGAATGGAGTCGTGGTTTAGAAAGAGATGATGTACGTAGCATGCATGGAGCCATGGTTTGATCCTCAACCCCGCAAACAATGACGGAGCTAGAACCATTTCATCTAGCTTTGTCATTTGAAAAGTGCTGGGAAAGAACCCTCATACTCAACCACCCAGAAAAAAATGGGAGACCAACTTTGTCCCAGGCTGAGTGAAACAATCAAAAACTTTGTAACAAAGTTACCTCCCAGGAGCCAAGACACCTGCTGAGTTTCCAAGGACAGGAAGCACACCAGCATCCAGGCTGCCACAAGCCACCATTTCCCAGCAAGTTTCACTTCCCAGACGATCCCTGTGGCTTCCTGCTCTCAGCTGGCCAGCCAGCCTTCTGCCCTCCTGCCGTGACCTCCGGCCACTGGACTACGCTCATGTTTGGTAACCACCGTATGACATAGCAAATACTGGCAAGGGGCTTGTGAAGGAAAAAGGTAAAGCTTTGCTTGATGAACTGCACAGTCTTCATGAAGACTTGACAAAGTCTACCGAGCGCTTTCTTTAAAATACAAATGCCGATTCTAAGTTATCCCTGCCGCATGCCATTCGCATGGCAATGTGCACTCTTGGACCACATGTCCACAGCTTCCCTCAAGGCTGAGAGTGTCAGATTCAGCAGCATCGCTGGCGCGCATGCTCCATTCAGGAACACAAAGCTCCGACAAGCTTGCTTTGCTAGTACAATGTGCAGCGGAGTCCAGAGATGCCCTTCCCCCACCCCCAGGGAGGAAGATGGGTAGCAGACATGATTCCCAGGCAATGACTCCAGGTGGAGCTGCCTGGAGATGCTGACCACTGGCCAGGCTCTCTCTCTCTCTCCTCTCAACTCTTTCCCTCTCTTCCCACAACGAGAGAGGCTCACAGGAATGTTCAAGCCAAAGTGGCCCTGCCCCACTAAGTCTGAGACCACATACCACCCCTAGGTCAGGAGGCAACACAGACTTGGGGGCGTTCCTGGGAATGAGTGCCTGGTTTCATGACTTTGCCCAGAGCTCTGTTCTCTCCCACTAGTTCCCCTAGAAACCTCAAGCTAAGGCTCTCATGTAGCCCGTGCAGTTGGTAAACCTTCACAATGTGAATTCCTGCCAAACCCCGGGTGACCTTTTGGCTGAGTGACCGTCATTTATGTCACGGAGTGCTAAGCAGTGGCAGCCTCTGCCTGCCGGCCCAAAGCAGCGACTGTCAGGAGGATCAGGCTCTGGAGCTACACTGGTACTGCCGAGGTCCAGCTTGCCCAGTGGCAGAGAGCTTCCCAAACATGCACGCGGCCCTGGGTCCTGCCAGCGGTACCGCAGGAAGCTCAGAGAGGTGAGGCTACCCGCCTTCCGTACCACTGTGATCCCAAAGCCACACGGCACAGAGTCCGTTATTATGTAGCAACATGATGCAGAAATTAGAGGCCTGGGAGGGCCCACACTCAAGAGAAGAACCACAAGTGACATGACAGTCTGAGGATCGCCCCACCACAGTCCTGAGGCCCCGGGCACAGCACCCGTAAGGCTCACTGTGTCCCATCACAAAGCATCTAGAAAAGGCACCTGCTACACAGGTATCAATTGCTGGGGTTGGGGGAGGGGGAAGGAGAGCAGAAGTGGCTCTGCCTGCCAGGGCTTCTGGAAGGGGATTCTTTTCTTACAGTATGAGCTACTGATGCTCAAAACAAATGGGTGCACGGATTTTTAGTAACTCTACCTACCTGGTCACTATCCCCACCTGAGCCTATTGCTGACCTCACTAGAAAGGATTCAGCAAATAAGAGGCTTGGGGGAGGGGTTCCCTGTCATCACCAACCTCCCCGGCCCAACTGTGTACATCGGAGATTACAGTTTGATTAATTTCTTTTTAAAAGCCAGTCATTGAGGCAGACAAACTGTAGGAGGCAAATAAGCTCTGAAACTCATTTATTTCCATCATTGGATCTGCTCTCAGCATCCGGGAACTCGAACATAGCCATGCGCTCCGTGTCATGCCTGGAACGATTTCTGACGGGCTCTGATTAGCTGCTAATTAGTAAGGTTAATTGGACACGTTTAAAGCTTTCTCTTTCTCATCTGAAGCCCAAGGTGACCTAAGGCATTACTGCAGGCAACTCGCCCTGTTCGGCAGCAGGACAAGGCACAACCCGACCTGGAGCCCGGAGCCCAGAGCCCAGCCTGCTGCTCTTTCAGGATGGCAATTTTTAGGATGGTCTGAAAAGCCAACTTCCTTAAAGCGCGGCCCGCTTCTCTCCCTTAATTATTCTCCCCTCCATGGTCTACCTTCCTGATTCCCCACCATGTTCCTTCTTTGCTCCCAAGGTGGGACGGAGGACTCACAGCTCAGTGAGAGAAAGGAGGGGCAAGCTGAAGAGCGAGACATTTGCTCTGTCAGTTAGGTTTCCATTGCTGCGGTAAAACCGTGCACAAGGCAGCTTGGGGGGGGGGGGAAGAGTCTGTTTCTGTTCACAGCTTGCACCCCCTCGTGAAGGGAGGTCAGGGCGAGAACCTGGAGGCAGGAGCTGAAGCAGGGGCCACACGCTGCTGACTGCCTTGCTCCTCGGCATTGCTCAGCCCCTGCCTTCTTATACCTCCCAAGGCCAGTTGCCCAAGGGTGGCGCCTTCCCCAGTGGGCCTGGCCCTCCCGCATCAATCACTAATCAAGAAAATCCCCCCAACAGACTTGCCTTTCTGCCTACCTGATGAAGGCATCTTTCTCCGCTGAGGTTCCCTCATCCCAGATGGCCCTCGCTTGTGTCAAGTTAACAGAAAACGAACAAACAAAAAGCTAGCCAGCACACCTGTGCTCCTCATTTACAAAACCATGAAGCCTGACTGCAGCCAAGATGATGCACACGGCAGAGAGGGAAGGGGAACCACAAAGTACTCTGCACACCAGACAGGCTGCGGCACACAGAAATTTCCCCTCCGCCTTCGGCGGCTTTGGTGTAGCACCCCCCACGCCCCGGCTTCATTCTTGATGAGCACACACTTTTCCTCAAGACCTCTTCCTTCCTCCGGCAGGTATTCACATACAGATTCTAGATACCGACTTGTCACCTGAATGAGTGCCTGTCAGCTGCCCAACAGACAGTGAGGAGGGTCTCTCTCCACACAACGCACGGTGCCCAGTTGAGGGGGCAGTATGTGTCTGGTATCCTATCAGCTGAGAAGTGATTCAGGGGTGTGCCTGATTGGAGACCCGCCAGGAAGTCACTAAAATGCACGCTAGTCTTGGTGGCTAACACACACCTGGTGGCTAACAACCACCTGGAACTCAACTCCAGGGCCCCTAGCCTCCACAGGCACCAGCACTCAGTCAGCCTATTCCCATACACAGGATTAAAAAATGACAAAACAGATCTATTTTTCAATGCATGCCTCATTTACATAAAAGCTCCTCAGAAAACCGTAAGACTTACAGATAAAACTGTAAGGCTCACTGTGAGGCCTAAGCTGGTCCTGAACTGGCAGCCGCTCCCCTGACTTAGTTTCCCCCAGTGCTGGGATCACAGCAGTGGGCCACACAGTATGCTTCCCTAAGACTTACTTTCTTTCTTTCTTTCTTTCTTTCTTTCTTTCTTTCTTTCTTTCTTTC
>NW_026596162.1:11791827-11805649 GCF_907164565.1 Psammomys obesus
CTTTCTTTCTTTCTTTCTTTCTTTCTTTCTTTCTTTCTTTCTTTCTTCCTTCCTTCCTTCCTTTCTCTTCCTTCCTTCCTTCCTTCCTTCCTTCCTTCCTTCCTTCCTTCCTTTCTTTCTTTCTTTCTTTCTTTCTTTCCTTTCTTCCTTTTTTTTTTAACTGTTATTTTTAGAGGAACTTCCTTACTTAAACCCAAAATTAATGAGAAGCCACAGGAGAAGCAAATCCTCCCATGTCCCAGGGTGGTAAAAGATAAAGCTGCCTACACCTGCCTGCCTCACAGCCCTCTACTGTCTGCACTTCCATCCCTCCACTCAGCTGTGGAAACCGAGGCACTGTGCGTCAAGTGAAGATTTTGTCCGGGATTTCCCACAGTAGAATCAGAGAAGCAAGCCTGTCTCCCAAGTGCACACTCGTGGGCCTGGTCAGCTCTATTCGGCAAGGATGGCACCGAATGTGGTCCAGCTCAGATTGGCAAAGAAGCTTTTTTCTGTATGAATCTTTTTCATAACTCCGGTGTGGTTCTCAAGGGTGAAATTTGTACATGACAGCCTTGCCATACAATGACAAGAGCTTGGACATGGCTCAAGGGACTAGGCTGAACAATCCAACTGCATCCCAATACATGTCACACACCTGAGGCACTGCATAAAGCTGGCTGCCTACACGCTGCTGCTCCCTATGGAAACACTGCAGAAGACAAACATGGAGAGGTTCTCCTCATGGGAGAAAAAGCTGTGGTTTGGATGCAGGGTAAATGGCTCTGAATCCGAAAGCCTTAAAATCTCAAACATGCCAAAACACAAAACTTGCTGAGGGCGGCTGTGTCCCAAGGAGAAAACTCCACACCTGAGCTCATGAGACATGCACAGGCAGATCACATGGGCACGGAAAACATCACATGAATTTACCTGCAGGCGACGTGCGTACAGTGCGGATGGAACACATGAACTTGGTGTTTCGACTCGGGCCTCACGCCCCATTACGTGTTCGTAAATACTCTGCAGTCTGACAGGTCAGAGGCTGCTGGCACGCTTCCAGTCCCAAGCATTTCAGCAGGGGATGTTCAGCTTGCCCGCGGTGGCTTACAATAACTTAAAAATGTTATAAAACTCTGCCTAAGCGAACTCTGCAAGTGATGGATTAGTTCGGTATGCCAAACTACAGAAAGATGTAGCCTGTCGCTGAGAGAATCGTTGTCGGGCTGGAAAGACAGCCCAGTGGGAAAAGGCACTCACCTCCAGGCCTGACAACCATGGTTCAAGCCCTCAAACGGAAAGACACCTGAGCGCCTCAGACTGACCTCTGTCCTTTCCATGCATGCCGTGGTGTGGCCACGAACACACAGAAATAAGCAAGCAAATGTGAAATTTTAAAAGAAAATTCAAAAGAGATCTGTGTGTGGGTGTGTAGGCATGTCTGTGTGTGGGTGTGTACACGTGTGCAGGCACGTCTGTGTATTCATGTATACATGTGTGTAGGTACCCAAGGAAGTCTGAGGTAGCAGACTCCACTGGAGCCGACGTTCCAGGCAGTGGCAGTTGAGAGCTGCCTGAAGTGGGTCTTAGAAAAACGAACTTGGATCATCTGGAAGATGAGTACGTATTCTTCACCCCTGAAGCCACTTCGGCCCCTCCTATTTTTAGTTTGTATTTATGGGTATGTATGTATGTGAGCATTTGCCACACGTACGCAGTGGCCTGGGATGCCCAGAAAAGAGCCTCAGATCCCTGGGAACTGGAGTGAGAGGTGAGCGTGGATGGTGGGGACCAAGCTCAGATGCTCTGCCCGATGAGCAAGCACTCTTAACTGCTGAGCTGTCTCTGGAGCCCTCCGCTACAAACCCTTAAACATTCTCCATCCAGCTGAGCTAGTAAGACAGGTGGGCAGGGAGAGCGTCAGCTGTGAACTGTTTCCTAAAACTCCATATTAGAACGTTTGGTGGTGTTAAAGGCTTGTTTGCCTTTTACAACAAAGTACACAAAGCTCTGTGGCTACATCCAGAGCTCAGGATGAATACATGCATAACTATTCAAGACAGAATGCCTGCAGATTTCCTCACCATTCCCCCGCCCTGCCGCTGCTCTGAGTCTCCCTGCTTGAGGGACGTGAATGTCTGTGGTCACTGGTGATGGGTGTCCAGCCCAGGGAGTGTCTCTCAGAGCCAGCACAAAAAGCCGACTGTGAGGGGCAAAGCTTCCCTTTCCTCAGAGACTTCCTTCCGGTTCCATGTCTTAAAAAAAGAAAAACCAAAGGCCCAGAACTTGCTTCCTTCCTCACAGAATGGCAAACAGATGCCTTCCTTGAGCCTGACAGCAGCAAAGCTCGTCACACCTACAGACCAGACTAAGAAAGGCCACAGGGAGCCAAAACCTCCATCCTGCTTAGGAAGAAAAAAGGACAAAGGCTTGTAAATCCAAATCTCAGGAAGTGAAGGGAGGAGGCTCCAAAGTTCAAGCCAGCCCTTGGCTACATAGAAAGCTCAAGGCTAGCCTGGGCTATGTGAGACACTGCCACTCCCTCCCCCTCAAAAAAAGAAGAGGTCCAAGTATATAAACCCAAGTAGAAGCTTGCACGCATGCACGCATGTATGTGCAGCCCATTCCACAACAGAAGACAGTAAATACTTACTAGTGGGGATTCCTCTTCTGCTCTTTGGCTGAGATGCAGTGTAGAAATATTAGAGATAAACTACAGAACTCCCAGGAACAGAACAAGCCAAGGTTAGGAGAACGCTAGGACTGCTCTTGGTGAGGATCTGACTTCATTACCAGCACCCATGTCCACAGGCTTACAACCACCTATAACTCCAACTCCAAGGGATCTGCTGCCCTCTTCTGGCCTCCTCAGGTTCCTGCACTCACAAGCGCACAGACCACCACACCCATTCACATATAATTCAAAACTAAAATCAAACAGAAAACTTTTTTTTTTCTTTAAAAAAAAAAAAAAAAAGACCTTGGCATGGTGGCCTGAACTTTAGACCCCAGCACTCAGGAGGCACAGTCAGACAGATCTGTGGGAGCTGAGACCAGCCTGGTCTATATAGTAAGGCCAGCCAGAGCTACACAGTAAGACCCTGTCTCGGGGAGTTAGGGGAGCTCACCAGCCAGCCAGAGCAAATGAGCCTCCCCAGGGAGCTCTATGCTAACAGCTCTGGGTATGTCATTTAGCCTACCCTACATAACATTTCATGCCCTACTGCACAAAACAGCTGCACACACACACACACACACACACACACACAACTGTACAAGATGGCATCTGATTAGAAGGTTCAAATGAAAAGGTCTTCATCATGTCCTGTAGGCATGGGGGAAAGCCACCTTTCCAGCTAAGGAAGGAGACAGAGTATCAGCAAGCTCCCCGGGCCCCAGCCAGCCAGCTGATAAGAACCTCAGTGTCTGGGGCTAGCAGCTGTCTTATTTCACTTGACACCTTCAAGCCCCCAGCCAGCTACCGCCGACCAGCGGAGCCTCCCATTAACGGCCTCCCTGTCCGCCCCACGACTCCTGACACCCTGACAAGATGTCAATTAAAAGGCAGCTCATTTCAGCCGCTATGTCTGCTGCCTGCTTTGTCTGACTCAGTTCTGTGTTTAAATGTTGTACTCGGGTAAACCTGAATGTCAGGACTCAACAACGACAGAAAACAACAGTGACGAAACAACCTCACGGATATGACTCAGACGTCAATTGTACCAGTGAAGGGACTTAGAGGCAAAAAGTGGTCCATGGGTGGCTAGCTCAGAGACACAGAGCACAGCAGCAGCAGTAGTAGGCAGCACCCAGAATTCTCCCTTCAGCACAGCGCACACCTGGCTATGGTCCCCCACTGGAAACACCAGAGAAGTCCTGAAGCAGGGAGGTGGGGACCACGAGTCTGAGCCTGGAAACAGCACCTGTCCTCTCTGCCCAAGTCAGCATCCAACAAGTTCACAGCACTCAGGGGGCTTCGCTGAGTCCTTCTGCCGCCACCCTAACTCCAGTGACAACAGACACTGAGGCCTTTAATCAGACACACCCGGCTGGAGAGCGCTTGGGTTGTAAACCTCGACTTGAAGCTTGGCTTGTTAAACTAGGCTAACCGTTCCCAACAGTGGCTACCCAGGAGAATCCAGTGCCAAGTTCCTGAGTTAAGAGAGGAGCAATCTAATTAGACTTATGTATTTATTTATTTATTTATTTATTTATTTATTTATTTATTTATTTATTTATTATTGAAAATAGTTTTGAAGCTGCCAGCTTTCTTGGACGTTCAACTAGTTGGGCCTTGGAATGGCTACTCCCCAGACTCCGTCAGGCAGAGGAAGACAATATCCACTTGGCCCCTTCCAAAGTCCTGACCTACAGAGTCCACGGATTTAACGGCTCGGCAGCTTCAGTGTGCTGGAAAGGGGTCTGTTAAACAACAGTCACTGAAATACCTGGGAAGCCTTTCTAAGAACAAGGTATCCAAGGTACACTATTTGTCATTGTGCTGGTTAGTTTCATGCCAACTTGACCCACGCTAAAACCACCTGGGAGGTAGGAAGTCGGTTGGGAAAAGGCTTCCATAAGATCCAGCTGCAGGCAAGCTGTAGGGCACTTTCTTTATTATTGATTGACTGATGTGGGTGGGCTCAGCTCATTGTGGGTGGTGCCATCCCTAGGCTGGTGGTCATGGGTTCTATAAGAAAGGCTGAACAAGCCATGGAGAGCAAGCCAGTAAGCAGCACCCTCCATGGCTTCTGCCTCTGCCTCAGCTCCTGCCTCCAGGTTCCTGCCTTGACGGCCTTGATCACAGTCACCTGGGAACTGGTCAGAACTGCAGATCTTTGTGTGGGCTGGTTCAGAACGCTTTAGTCACTTGATGGACGTTCAAGTTAGACAAGGAAGGGGAGCTGGCAGAAACTGGCTTTCTGGCTGCCTTTTTCCATGCCCTCCCTCATCTGCAGCTCTAAAGAGCATCAACTCTGAGCTTCATTATAATGAAAGAACAGTATATAGTGTGTCATGCCTGAAATGGCATTTGTGTTAGCAAGCCTGGGAAAAATCCCTTCCAATTCTTTTGTTATTTGTGTGAGTGTGTGTGTGTGTGTTTCTGTGTGTTCCACATGAGTGCAGGGGGCCAGGGAAGCCAGAAGAGGGCATTCAGATCCCTTGGAACTGGTGTTACAGATAGTTATGAGCTGTTGTGCTGCAGATGGAAACCGAACTCAGGTCCTCTGCAAGAGCAGCAAGTGCTCTTCACCCAAGAGCTGTCCCTCCAGCCCCCATGCCTTTCACTTACGGAGAGGACTCAAAGAAGATACTGTCATTCATATACTCACTGAGAGAAACAACAGTAAGCTCTAAAAATACAGAAATGGCTTAAGAGCAAAATTCAACAGACTAATCACTAAATTTAAAACTCCAAAAGCCACGAAGCATGGCAAAGTACACATGAAAAAAAAAAAAAAACCTTATCAAAAAACTGTAACTGAAAACATTCATATTACACGAAAGAGGCTAAAGGTAAAGAGGCTAATTTGTTAGGAATGTGACTTTTGTTTCTTCTATCATGCTTCTTATAAAGCAAAAAGATATTTGAGGACTGAAGCAATTCTTCAGGAACACACAAGCGTGCTTTAATATCAAAAACCACGGTAAGGATAGTCTGGAAAACAATTCCACTTTATCTATGACTTTGAACAACCAGTCTCATGGTAACACGGTATCAGCCCTGGATTCAGTCAAATGGAGGGCCTGGGAGTGCTAACTCTCATGTTCTTGAGCCCTGATGTTACTGGGATAAGCATGGCCACTAAAAGGCCAATACCTGACAGAGGGGAGTTAGGAAGAAGGAATCAGGTTTATTGAAGAGCTGGTGATCTTGAGAAGAAGCTCCATCTTAGGGGATGGATGGCACCATAAGGGCTTGTGTGGGGAGAGAATGGAGAAGCGAGGCCAGAAAGCTGCACACTGCAGTTCGATTGTGCAGATTCAGGAAGTGGTACCCAGCTACTGGAAGTAAGGGCTAGAGGATGGGCCTTCAGAACCAGAGTGCCCGTTGCGCTCTGGCATGCATTCCTTCTGTCAGGAACTCTGCCATGACTTCCTCGCAATGTGGACTGAGACCTTCAGAGACCGTTACACAATATAAACATTTTCTCACTTAGGCTGTTCCTGCCAGGTATTTTGTTCATAGCAACGACACAAGATTAATGCAAGCGCTTGGACTGGTGAACTCTCAAGTTCTTCGACCTGAATCAGCCCAAGCTGACCATTACTCAAAGGCCAGAATTTGGGAGACCTAAGTTGGTTCAAAGGAATCAGGCTTATTTCAGGGCTGGCCATCTTGCCTTGAGTTCTGTGACTCTGAAAAGAGTTAGCTGTTAACATCTTGACCATTTAGGTGGGGCTTCTTTTGAGAACTTAGAATTGGCGGTGCGAGGCCAAGGAGGACAGAAGGACTGGGGACAGAGGACGACTTCCAAGAAGGGCAAACGGAATGACATCTCAAGACTCCAAAGACACACACCAGTCCTGAATGTCTACGTGGGCCACCCCACTTTCCCGTCTGAATCTCACAGTGACAAGTACAAGAATTACCACTTTTTCCAAATGAAGAAAGATTTGAAAACCTGACTCTTCAGGTGCTGCTATCTCGTCCGGTGTTGATGCCACTTAAACTCATTTCCAAAGAGGAATTTCTTCTTCTATTTTTCAAGTATAAATTTCCTGAAATGTTTTCTGCTGTGACCTTCTTTTGAAAGCCCACTGATTAATCTCATAGGTCAACCCATTTGTTTATTTATTTTCAAATTTACTTTTGGGGAAGGTTCTTGTGTAACCCAGGCTGTGTAGGGGAGGATGACCTTAATCTCCTAATCCCCCTGCCTCCACCTCCAGAGTCCTGGGATTACAGGCATGCACCACCTCTCTGAGCTAAGTCACCTCTTGATTGTTGAAAACTGTTGGCATACAAACTTTATCACCATTTCCTCATAGAATGCTCTGCTGTCGGCACTGGTTAATCTCTCACTTTGCTGAGGTACAAAGTAATCTCAGTGTTTCTGTGTGGCCCGGCCACTTCTCAGCTCTTCTGTTTCCTGTGCAGAGAATGTTCTGGAAACAGCTTTAAATTCTAAACACATAAACACCATCCCTGCTCTGACTCCTAGGGGGACCTGGGGAAAGTCACCATTGAGAAACCTTGATGTCTCTCTCTGGGATGCCTACAAGTAGAGTTAACCTATTTCTGTAAATTTTCTTTAAGAAATGAGTACTTGGCACATATAATTTTTACTGCCAATTGAAAACAATCCTCCAAGTTTTCCATTTACCTCCCAATTTTGCCAGAAACAGCTAGCTGGTAGAACAGTACACTAGCTAGCTGGTAGAACAATACACTGATTAGCATAGGGCCTGTATTTTTCTTTTAATGTCTCTTAAATTAACAGGAATAAAACAATTTCTTTCTCCCTGCCCCCCCCCTTTTTTTTCCAGAAACAGGGTTTCTCTGCATAGCCTTGGCTGTCCTGGACTCTCTTTGTAGACCAAGCTGGCCTTGAACTCAACATAGATCCAACTGCCTCTGCCCCCCTGAGTGTTGAGATCACAGGCATGCGCCACCCTGCCTAGCAAAACAATTCCTTACTAAAATATTTGCAATAGAAACATAAAAGCATGATTAAGAGGTTTTCTTCCCTAACATTTTGTCCTAAATACAACCAGTGGCCTTTACGAATGGGAGTAGCTGAAAGCTCTCATAGTGGCCTGCTATGCTCAGTTCTAGCCTTTACCTGTGCTCTTATTTCCATTTTTCTTGTTGTAATTTCCGTAAAAGGAGAGGGTAACCAAAGCTTTTAGTAATAAATAATCACGCCAACAGAAAGAGAGTACACAAAATGTTCTCTCCATGTGCTGGGAAAGAAGAAGGTAAGCAATGAAAACAAAGACGATGTCTACCTCCTCATCCCACAGAACCCAGAGACCAGGTACGTAAGGCTGCATATCTAAGGTGTCTTCGCTAGCCTGGGCTACACAGCAAGACCATCTCACAAACAAAATGAACAAAAGGAGGTGTGTGTGTGTGCAGGAAAAGCAGTGTAAAAATTAAAAAATAACAGAGCCTACAATCAACAAATCTGTTTTGTTTTACTTTTTTGTTTCCAAATTAAATGTCTGTGACTCATTAGTGAGTTGTGAGAAAAAGCTCAGAATGTCCCAACCACCATTTTTAAACGAATTAGAACAAAAATAAAATGTTCATTGAACGTTATTAAAAGTATACTTATGCGGGCACAATGGCACATGTCTGTAATCCCAGCACTCAGGGAGGCAGAGGCAGGCGGATCTCTGTGGTGAGTTCCAGGCCAGCCTGGTCTACAAAAGTGAGTCCAGGACAGCCAAAGCTACACAGAGAAACCCTGTCTCAAAAGAAAAAAAAAGGGGGGAGGGGAATGAATCTTTACAATACATGTATGCACACAGGTTCAAAATATAAATTCTAGTCTGAAGTGTTGGGTTAACCACAATAAAATTTTGTGGGGAGCAATTCTGGGGATTGAACACAATTTGTGGCTTCACAGGTGCTAAGCAAGTACTCTACCCCTAGGTCACATCCCTAGCCATTATTTAGGGTATTTTGGAGGCAGAGTCTCACCTTAGAACAGGCTGGCGAAGAACTCACTCTGTAACCCACAATAGCCTCAAAGGCAAGGTGATCCTCTCCCTCGGCCTCCTAAGGGCTGGGATCACAGTTATAAACTACTACACACACTTCCCCAAATAGTTTTTAAATCACTTTATATCAGAAAATAAGTGCCTTCAGTCTTCTTTTAAAACGCGAGATTTCAATGACCCTTTATTTAAAAAAGAAAATCAGATATGCTGACAGCTAATGAAAATATTCTATTGTCATGATCCTTCAGACTCCAATATCATGCAAGAAGACTGTGCCCTCCTGTACGAGCAACACCTAAATTATACTTTATGCTCATAAACCAACTCAGAAATAAAGCCGGGGAGAGAGAGGTAACAACACAGAATAGACCAGAACTAAGGTCCTCAAAATGGGGGATGCCGCTGACTCCTAGGGATCTGTCTTCCTAATTTTGTATGACTGTCAATAATACTTTAATTTTCTTGAACAGAGGAACCATTCTGGAAATATCCGTTACACGATGTGTGAACCGGAGTTAGCTAAGTATTGGTCCCTCCTGACCCTCTTTAGTCCATAGTCCATGGTCCACTGTGTATATGCAATATGAAAAGAATGGGTAGAAAATTAACAACTTTGATGCCCCCTTGTTAAGAGACTGTTTTCTACCCAGAATGCCTTTTTTGTTGGTTTGGTTGGTTGGTTTTTGGGTTTTTGAAAGAGGATTTCTCTGTGTAACAACCCTGGCTGTCCTGGAACTCACAAAGATCCTCATGCTACCACCTCCTGTTTGTTGTTGTTGTTTTGGTTTTTGACAGAATCTCACCACTAGCCTGGCAAGCGTAGAACTCCCGATATAAACCAGACTAGCCTCAAGCTCTCAATAATCACCTGCCTCTGCTTTCCAAGGGCTGGGATTAAAGGCCCAGCAAAAGGCCCCTTTTTCCTTCTCAGCAAGGAATAGATCCGAACTTGACTATGATGCCTAACTTCCAATTTACTGACATAAAATTGTAACAATATTATATTATTTTACTGATATGAAAGAATCGTATCTATATCCCAAGGATCTTTAAATACCGCCACTATCATCCAGGGTAGGTGGAAAGTGAGTAAGTCTCCCTATAGATAGTAATAGATAGCAAAATATTTATATACAAATATAAGCAGGATACTTGCTTCTGTGTGTACACAGATATATTCCTATACTACCAGAAAAAAAAATGAATCACAAATAAACAAGGAAAGAGCCAAACATGGTGGCACAGGCCTGAAATCCAAGACAAAGGTAAGAGGGTCGAGAGTTCAAGGCCAGCCTCCACTTCTTCACACGTTCAAGGCTAGCATGAGCTACATGAGACCTTGTCTCATAAAAACCAAATGAATTAAATGAAATAAGGAAAGAGGATGGGAAGGGTGAGGAGATGCCTCGGCATAGTGTACCCCAGCCGTATGGACAATCTGGGAGTTCTCATCTAATCCTCACTCAAGGCATTCAGCCTTGTTAGATCACCCCACTTCTCGCCCCACGTGTCCACGCAGAGACCTGCCCAGAATGTTCTCACTTTCCTTAATAAAGGACTTTGACCTCACCCTGCAAAGTGAACCTATGTCTGAGCAGCCTGAACCAGAGCCAGGTTCTCACTGGTAAAACCGAAAACTCTGACCCAGTGACTAACTCAGCGCCTCTACGAACGCGTGGGTAATCTTTCGCCTTCAGGGAGCGTACACTCTCCAGCAAGGCACAAGCGGGGAATTTACAAATAATACAGTACACACAGAGACAAAGATACACCTCTGCAATTACCATGGTGCATTTAAAATATTTTACCTCTTTCTTCCCACAGTTCTCAAAGGTGAGGGCCCCTGGCATAAGTACAGTTGTCTCTGGTCCCTCTGGGTCAAGCCTGGTACTGGCAGAAACTTTGTAAGTGTGTCCCCTAATAGCAATGCAATGCCATTACAAGAAACAAATCATGTACATCTTAACATTGTAGGCTGATGAACTGTACATGGGCCAGCTATTAACCTGGACCCATGCAGCATTATAATGCTGGAATTTCAGCATCAAAACAAGGATCCTTAGTCTGAGAAGTCCTGATTTTCTGGTCTTCACTAATGTAATCCTACAAAAGAAAGTATGAAAGCAAAGCCTGTTTCTTTTCCTAGAAGTCAATGCATTTATCTCCGCTGTTCTTACTGGTAAAACTGAAAAGTCTGACCCAGTAACTAACTCTGCATTTCTATGAATGTGTGGGTAATCCTATGCAGCTTCAGGAAAACACTACTTCTCAATCTGACAAGCTGCCAGTATTTATTTCAGGACCTCTCACTTTTCAAACCTGGGAATTCCCAGAAGATTTCATACATTCTTAGTATTCTACCCACTCACCCTTGTCCTGCTCTAAGCTTCATCCAAAAAAAAAAAAAAACGATGGACACAAGTGGATTGCAAATATACCATAAAGCACAGTTGTGATTACCAAGCCACAACCCAAGGGAGGAATTGTTTCTATTTTTAAACACACTGTTGCTTTAAGGGGAAGTTCCTTGAAGAAATATGAAACCAAGCCACAGAGTGGATAGCAAAATGCACTTGGTGTCTCCTCCATCCTAACCTGAACGGAACACCTTTGTGTGGACTCCTCGGGTCTGGAAACCAAACAGCCAGTAAGTACATGGACAGACCCAGAGAGGGCCCATCAGGTAGGTGCACAAAAAGATCCAATCTGTCAGCCCAGAACAAGAAAGCACCCCACAGTTCAGTTCGTTTCTTACAGCTCCAGATAAGGGTCTACCAGGCTCAGCATGCCAACGGAGAAATGTCCAGGTCACATTCCACAAATCCTCACTTAAAATGATCCCACATAGCGGCCCGAAGAATGACCAAGTGATGTTTGAGCATTTACCACCAACTACAAAGAGTTAACAATTTTCTTCAAATTCCACACAACTACACCCTTTCGCATAGGCCAACGACAAGGCTTCACTCCATTCAGCAGTAGATAACAGCAGCATTCCTTAGGGCTTAGGCAAGAAGAGTCCATGACAGCGGCTGGGGGCATCTGCCCGGCATGCCTACCAATCTGAGCTCCATGCCCAGCACCTCGCAATGGATGGATGAGCGGACCAGTGCGTGAATGAGCATGTGCACTCGCTCACATACAGGTACACACACACACACACACACACAAACACACAACACACACAGGCCTAGAAATATTAAAAGAACAGAGAAGAGTGATAGGTGCGTACCAAGCCAGGGAAATGAAAGCTTTGGCTTCCTAAGAGACACTAAAATGGTCCACCTGTTCCCCAGGCTGCCTTGAAGAACCAGAGCCAAAGAAATAGTCTTCTGAAATAATACAAGATCTAGTTTTTAAAGAAAAAAAAAACAACCAACAGTTGATATGATTACAGGCATCTATTTAATCTGTAAATATTTACACAACAAATTTACCTGTGTGCACCATAAAATATGCCATCTACACTGCTATCCATATGACTAAAACTACTGTAAAATATTTTAACATGTCTAAAATACTGTCCAAGGATAAATCCAATACTATAAAAGTATTTGACTCATCTTTAAAATAACTTGGCCATTAAGTGTCACTATAGGAATCTGCTAGGAAATAGAGGATGTTTGCAAAGTGAATGGAACACGATAGAATCTCCAGTCTTACCCCTCATAACGGTCTTACCCCCAAATTTAGCAAGGCTGGGCTGCAATGGAGCTTGAATGAAGAAGGAAGCAGCTGCCCTGGTTAGCAATAAAGTAACAAATCCTACTTCACAGACTGTCTTCAGGGAAACTCTACAGAGCAAAACCACTCATTATGTAGCTCATCAATGAACAGGTTACACTCAGAGACAAACTCACACACTTTTCCAAGTGGAACTTGATTCTCGGTTGTCTTTTACAAGCTCCTGACAATGCCACACTGAAGGAATCCCAACCTATTTCTTCTCAGGGGCTTAGGAGAAAAATGCCACATGTTCACATTATTTTGGGGCACCATACCCTTGCATGGAACACAGCAGAATTAATAAGGATCTCGCAGTTACGACTTTTCAAATGCAAATGCCTTGCCATCTAGAAAATGCAGCCCCCTCTAGACGTCCCCCATCCCAGGTCTAAACAGCTCCAGGTCAGAGCTCTATTTGTTTCCTTGAAAAATCAAAATTCCCGCATTACTTTCAGACACACCTCAACTCACCACCTCTAACCACTTAACGATTCTAAACGAGCCAGCCTTGTACTAATGGGTTTGCTTTACAGAATCCCGGCCCCCGTTTGTTTCACACAGCATCCCTAAGCAGTTCTGCTCCAGGGAGCAAACAGGACAGCCTACGCGAGAATCTCGGGAGCTGGGCTCCAACAACATGGCCTTGGGTTGGTCATCGGCACGCTTCAGACATCGGCTTTCCTATCTGTGAAATGTGGCCTGAGCTACCCATCTCCAGGACTCCATCCGGTCCCTTCACCTTAGGAGCCTGAAGCCTGAGTGCTGACTCCGGCTAGGGTTCCCTGCCTGGGAGACACCGCTCCGGAGGAGAGGGGACAAGAAGAGATGGGCACAGAGAGAGAGAAGAGAGGACCCTGCACTTGCAGCCGCCCCTCACAAGAGCGTGGGACAAACTTGAAGCCATCCTCGCTAACAATGGGAGAGCGCACTCGGGTTTTCCGGGCTCAAACTTGGCAGGAGCCGACGGGGTGGGATTTACCTTTCTCCCTGCTTGGTATTGGAAGGAGGAGGGTGCAGGACGGTCTGGTTCCCTTCCATCTCCACCACGCACTTGGTGTTCAGTTCCAGCTCTGAAAGCACAGGGGCACCGCGATGTTACAAAGTGGAGCATCCCCGGCCGCAGCCGGCGCGCGTGGCTCCGTCCCGGCGAGCAGGGAGACGGCGCCCCGGGCACACAGTGGCCGCGGCCGGAGCCTGGGCGCCGCCTCCACCCGAGGCCACACCGGGCCAGCCGGCCGGGCGTCCCCGATCCCCGCCGCCCTCCAGTTTGCAAAGTTACCCCCACCCCCCGGACACACACACACACACACCGCGCCCTCGGCCGGAGCAGAAACGTAAAAGGAGCTGGGGGAAGCGGCTCACCTCTTCGGTTCATGGGCCGGACCCGGACGGCAACTTTTACCTTCGTATCCGACCCGCAGCCGGCGCGCGTGGCTCCGTCCCGGCG
>NW_026596162.1:11806049-11827095 GCF_907164565.1 Psammomys obesus
CCCAGGCGCCGCTCTAGCCGCTCTGGCCGGGCCGTGCGCGCGGCACCGCGGCCCCTCGCGGCCGCCGGGGGCCGGGCAGCGTCGCCATCTTCCGCTCCGGGGGCCGCGCCCGGGATGGGAGGCCGCTGCGAGCCGGGAGCCGGGAGCCGCGAGCCGGGAAGGGGCGCCCTGCAAAGGCGATCGGCCTCTGGCGCCCGGCAGCGGGGCCTGGAGAAGGGAACCCTGGCTTTCCCCGCTTCGGAGCCTGCGGGATTCCTCCAGGACACCGCCTGGAGCTCGAGTCACCTTCAGGGGCCGCTGTCACCCTCCCAGCCGGAGCCCCGGGGTGGTTTGAGGGGCTTTGGAGAGGGTGCGGGATGCGCAGGCCTACTCCGCGCCATCCTTACGCCTCCCCCGACATCCACGGCGCGCCGCCCCCTCGGCGCCCCACACCGAGCTCTGCCGCGGTGTCTTAAGCGCTTTGTGGTGAGCCCGAGACTAGAAACGAATTCGAGATGGACCACCAGAACCGTGTGTTTGTAAATACGGCGTTCATTTTCTTTCCCTGGCGCCCTTGTGAGGGGAGGGGCCTAGGGGGTCGGGAGGGGTCATTAACTCTTACGTAAGAATGTAACAGCAAAGCTGTCTGTGCTTCTGCCAAAGCCAGACCGACCTCCCTGCCTGGGCGGAACTGAGGGAAGCAGATTTACTCTGTTTGGTTCAACAAGTGCTTGAGGGCGGCGCTTACTTTGCGCCAGGGCGTTTTGAAACGTGCTCAAGCCTAACCAGAGTTTGGATCCGGGGAGTCTCGATTTTGCATGAACCTCCAAATCCACTCGTTTATAGGGAGTTTTCCTGAGTGACGTCCCGTGTGCGGTGCTGCGGAGACCACACAGGCTGGACAAGCCTCGTTCGCACTGTTCTCTCGAGGCGGCCCTGAGGGCGGAGAGATGCTTATTATGGTAAACCACGTGTGGCAGGTGGTCTAAATAGGAGGGATTCGGCCTGTCACCCACCGGTGTCCTGTGATGCCAGCGGCTTGCACGTGCGGTCTACCGCAGCACCGCTGAGTCACACCTCCAGCACCCAGGAAGCCTGACTTTAAGCGGTTCAGTTTTTCCCTAGTCACCGCCACCCGGCTGCAGGACCAGCTAACTCAGGCCACCGAGGAGGGCTTGTCCCCTCCGTTCCTGGTGGTACACACCTACTCTGTCCCTTCAGTCAGCTCTTCAACAAATCACACACACACACACACACACGCGCGCGCGCGCGCGCGCGTGCCCGCGCACGCTCTCACACGCGACAGACGGCTTTGTAGGCTCCTTGGCTACAGGCCGTGGGCTATTTCTGCAACAGGATTCTGCAACAGCCCTGAGGCTCACAATCTAGCCCCACATCTCGCTTCTCACCTTTGGTTTCCAGAGACATTCTCCTCACTAAACTTCCTGGCTTTACTTGCTATACTCTCTTCTGTAGCCAGCTACCAGGACATTAAAATTCTGTTCTGTGATTATATATGTTCTTTAAAAAATAAAAATCCCTCTAGCTGGCCCTATTGGATATTAGTTTCTGTTAGTCTCAACATCGTTCAGGTCTTCCACAGCTATTTAATAAGCAAAATGCCTTCCCTGCGCTAAATTGTTGTTCTGGCACTTTCCAACAGCGGCAATTTTACACTGTTGAGTATTTTAAAAGATACATCCGGGGCTGGAGAGACGGCTCAGCAGTTAAGAGCAACAGCCGCTCTTACAGAGGATCTGGGTTCCATTTCCAGCACCTGCGTTCTCACTGAACCAGTTCGTACCCATCTGGGACTCCTGTTCCTGGAGGATCTGTACCTTCTCCTGGCCGCTGAAGGCACACACACGGTGCACGAACGTCTGTACAAGCAGAGCGCCCTGGCACATAAGATAAAAGTAAAATCTTAAACAAACAACAACAACAACAGTAACCAAAACCAAAAACGTAACATCCAAGAGGCTGAGAGGCTGTCGGGATTAAGGGCACTTCTTTCAGGAAAACCAACACCCAGCTGCTCTCCACCATTTATAACTGCAGTTCCAGGGATCCTGTGCCCTCTTCTGGCCTCCTCAGGTGCACATGGATACATACACACATGCAAGCCAACACTCATACACATAAAATAGAAATAAAGAAACCCTTAATTTAAAATATACATTGAAGCCCTATCCCCCCCCCCCCCAGCCTGTGGATGTGACCTCATTTGAAATAAGGTCTTTGCAATACTAAGTTATGACACAGTCACACTGGGTTAGAATTAATTCTAAATCCAATGACTGGCGTCATTGTGAAAGAGGCAGTGGGTGTCCCCACACACAAGCAGGAAGGAAGCTAGGGAGAAATGAAGACAGGACTAGACAGACGCAGCCAGAAGCCGCAGAATGCAGAAAGCTGCTAGGAGCTACCAGAACCTAGGAAAAGGCAAGGAGGAGTTCTTCCCTGGAGCCTTCAGAGGGAATATGGTTTGCTTGAATTTGGAAGTCTATCCCCTAGGTCGAGGAAACAATGTATTTCTGCTTGTTTTACACCAGCACATGTGTAGCACTCTTTAAAAAAAAACAAGTGCAAAAAGTCAGACATGTAGCTACATACCTAAATCCCCAGAACTCCAGGCACTAAGGCAGGGGGATCACCAGGAATTCTAAGCCTGCCTGAGCAGAGTGAGATCCCACCTCAGGAAGAAAGAAGAGAGAGAATCCTCCTCACCCATTTCTCTGTTCTTTCTCATTCTCTACTAGATCATGAAAGTCTCTAAAAGCAATGCTGGGAACCGAACCCCAGATCTTAAGCGTGCTAGCCACATCATCGACGTCTCTGTTCTAAATGGAGTAAGCGAAGAGCTGCAGCCTGAATCCAGGCACTGACACACCAGGGGCAATCTCTTTAGGTAACTCATCTGCAGCCTCCTCTCCATTGAGAGGGCTGTCGCGGGCTTCCAGATGAGAGGCCGCAATGGCACTAAGAAAGTCAATGGTGCTGCAAATGGAGCAGAAGGAACACAGGCAGGGCGCTTGCTGTGGAGATGAAAGTGGAGTGATTTAGCCAACTATGGGATGTGAGGCGTGAAGGAAGCAAAGGAATGCACAATTAGGAAAGGCCCCTAAGTGGATGAGGAGTGGTCTTAAGGTGAGAGGTGTGACTTAAGCTGGTCAAACAGGCCAGCTCTAAGTGGCCCTTCCTGGTGTTTCAGCCTTCTCAGGCTTGAAAGGCCTGGGCTGCACCTCCAGTTGACCCTCACGTATTGAGAAATCTGTCTTAGGGCTGGAGAGCTGGCTCAGTGGTTTAAGAGCACTTGTCGCTCTTGCAGAGGACCTAGGCTTGATTCCCAGCACCGACACCTGTAACTCCGGGTCCAGGCAGGAATGTAGCATGCACAGGGTACAATACCCAGTGCATAAAACACAATTTAAAAATCCTTTTAAAAAAGAAAAAAATCACATCTCGGGCCAGAGAAATGGTTCATCAGGTCAAAATGCCACTGCCAAGCCTAAAAAGCTGGGTGCAATCTCCAGGACCTACATGATGGAGTGAGAAAATTGATTCCCCTGATTGTCATATGTGCCTGCACATACACACACATAAAAATGACTTTTTTTGTTTTTGAGACAGGGTGTCTCTGTGTATCTCTGGCTGTCCCGGAACTTGCCATCTATAATTAGGACTTTTAAGAGCATCAGTGTATCTTCGGAAATCTTCTAGACTCTTCTTCCGTATCCCCCAAAGTGGCCATCCATCTTCCACTTGAAACTCCAGTTTAAGCACGCCGTCAGGTGGCTCACCTGTCCTCAGAGAAGGCCTCTGTGAAGACCCAAATTTGTCCCTCTACAAACCCCAGCTCGTGCCCCGCTTATCACTTCAAGCCCACCCCCTGTACACATTTCGGCCTTGCAGCTGGCATCTGTGCCCCTCCGGAGTCGTCTGGAACTTGGCATGTGCTGTCGAGTAATAGATCTGCCCCCACCCAAACCATGACGTCAAAGGGCAGTCTTAACAGCCCTTGCGGTTCCAATGAGCCATGACCTTGAGAAGGTCTGGCTCGAGTTTTATCATCAGTGCACACGGGTGGAGCTGGAGCGGTGGGCAGCGGGAGCAATAGAGCCGACTACCCGCCTCTCGTCTCAAGCTTTCTCTCTATGGGCTCCCTGCGTGGGTAGGCACAGAGTCCAAATCTTGAATGGCTTCCAAACCCTATGTGTCGAGGGCGTGCTCCCCCGCTGGTGGTGAGATTGGGATGGGATGGAAGTTTGCAGTATTAGAGACAACCGGGGAGACGGACCGGCACTGCGGAGGTGATAGCGTTCAAATGCCGGGCCCCTTCTTCCTTCCATGTGGCTTTGTGACCACCACCCCTGGAACATCTATGCTCTGCCGCACAACTCCTGTCGTGGTGGTTGCCTTACCGTAGACTCAAAAGCAGCAAAGCCAGCAGGCCTCCCACGCCATAAGTCCTCCTTGTGGGTTCTTTATGTCAGATACTTTGTACACAGTGGCAGGAGGCTAACCACACAGCAGGCTGTGTTCCAAGGGGAAGCATTTGAAGCGCCTGTGGAATCTCTCTCGTCTTTCTGACCCAACCACAGAAATCCGATGGTGGCTTATCTGCCCTCATCACAGGGTCACCTAGATTCAGGCAGAGGACCAGAGCCCTTTATCTCCACATGGAAAGGTCAAAAGTTATACTCAAGAGGAGCATGTAGAGCAGGAGCTATTTGTACAGCCATTTTTGTTGTTGATTTGGTTTTGTTTTGGAAAAATGTCATGTCTCGTAGAGTGTCCTTCCATTGCCCCAGCCATTCTCCCTGGACAGCTCATTACAAGAAAGACAGATGTCGGACGTAGTGTCTTAACCTCACTCGCTGCCAACACAGAGCCTGAAACAGCTTCATCTTCGATTGGCCGTGAGTAACGAGTGGGGCATGAACTGGAAGATTCCATTCTGAGAGCTGCTGCTCCGTCCTCCCCCACGCCCCACCCAGCGGCTCCTAGTACGGCTTGTGTTGCATGACCCCCACCTGCTCAACCAGCAATTTTTCCCTCACGCTCAGCCTCCCAGACTCTGGGCAGCCGGGTCTGAGGGTCTGAGGGTGGAGAATGAGAGTGGAGCTTTAACTCACAGAAATGACTTTAACTCCAGAAAGGGACCAGCAAATCTGGAGGAGTTCTTCTGAACCGAGTTTTGTTCATTTGATAGGATGGAGAGATGAGAATAGTGGAAATATCTACTCTGTAGGGTCCTGGGGTGAGATGAGCTGATGCCTGTGAAGTTCTCCTCACAGGCTGTGAACAGATGGGCCCTCCTGAAAGTCATCCTGAGGGCTATGGAGTGGCTGTATTTTCATTCTCAGTGGCAGGTCACGAAAACCACTCTGGCAGAGGGAAGTGGAGCAGTTGCCCAGGGACTTCTAGAGAAAAGAGGACTCTCTGGACTTGTGCAAACCATACAGCCTTCAAATCCAGACCCTGTGATGGTCCATTTTCATCCTCAGCTTGACTTGGATTAAGCTTGACTGATGCCTAGTGCATCAGGAGGCGCACCTTTTGGTGTGTCCGTGAGGGCATTTACAAAGAGGATTAACTAAATGCAAGCAGTGCCAAGGTCTAGGGGCCCAGGCCAAATACAAAAGGGAACTGGAGAAGGCCAGACAGCACCAGCATTCACCATTTTCTGCATCCCGAGTGCTGGCACAATGTGACCTCACTTGCCAGCTACTGTGCCTTCCATGCCATGGTAGACTGTATCCCCCCAAACCATGAGCCAAAATAAGTCGTCACCCCTTTGCCCCCAAGTATCTTTCTGGTATTTTGCCACAGTGATAAGAAAAGTAACTAATAGAGACCCCACCAAGGATGAGCTGTGTCCCTGACTCCAGATTGTTTACAGAGAGGGTGGAGCTAACAAGGGAAAGTGGGTTGAAACTAGGGAATCATGGGATGCTCGGGGGACAGCAAGGAGAGTGTCAATAAATTCCACAAAGTAGTGCAGACCCTGCCCTTCCACCTTGAGTTCAGGTCTTCTTACTGAGCCCTTTTCAGTGAGGGGAAAAGCAGAGTTGGATACATACATAATAAGCATGATGAGACAGAAAAGATACTAGGATCAGGAAGGGAAAGAATTCACTGAGGGGTCACACAGTCCAGATCTACACTGTGTGGCCTTACTTAACTCCTTATCCCATCTCTCCCCCACTTCCTGATCTCTAAAATGGTGGTGATTGTGGTACTCAGAGAGCCGCACTCACCCAGGGCAGAATCTGGCGTGTGGTAAGAGTTAAACGTTGAATAGTATAGTTATCTTCAGTGTCATCACCACACACATTATCACTATCATCAGCATCACCATCGCATTTATCATCATCACCACCACCATCATCACCACCATCATCATTACATCCACTATTTTTTTTTTATTCCATATGTGTGTTTTACTTGCGCGGGTGTGAGCACCCACGTGTGAGCAGTGCTACGGAGGCCAGAAAAGTTACAAACGTGTGTTCTGGGAATTAAACCCCAGTCCTCTGCAAGAGCGGTGAGTGTTCTTGACAGCAGAGGCTTCCCTCCAGCCCCAGCAGCGACTGTTAGTCGTTGATCCAGGATTCCTTCCTTCAGGAAGCCTACGTTGCCCATAGGAGATGTGCCACTACCGCACTTCTGAAGTTCCCAAGATGCTCCATGTTATGACTTCAACACCGCCCCTGAAAGGGTAATGTTTCCCACCGCCCCTGAAGACCCTCAGAACAGCTGAGTATCTGCAGATGAACCTCCTGTCCAGCTACAACAAGCTCTTCAAGCTTCTCTGATTGTAAGGGCCAACGTATGTGTCCCCACCTTCACCCAACCCCAAAGAGTCCTCAAAGACAGCCGGAAGGGAAAATTCAAGGAGCTGCCTGTCTAAGGAGGCCACGGAGTCTGACTGGGTGGATTTGAGAACCTGTAACTCTCTCGTTTGATGTGTTCTTGTTTTGCGTTTCTTACCCCTGCTTTGTTAATGGAAATAATCAGCACAAAAGCAAGGAAGGGTCTAGGGAAGTGGTTCTCAACCTGTGGGTCTCAAGCCTTTTAGGGGCGGAATGACCCTTTCCCTGGGGTCACCTGAGACCGCCAGAACACAGATGTTTACATTATGATTCATAACAGTAGCAAAATTACAGTTACGAAGTAGCAACAAAAATAATTCTATGGTTTGGGGGAACGACCACAACCCGAGGAATTGCACTAAAGGGTGGTGGGGTTAGGAAGGCTGAGAAGTGCTGTGCTAGGGGCTGGACAGAAAGGAGCTTATTCTGAAATCAGTCTGAGGAGGGAAAGTAGCCTGGATCAAAGTGCTAATTCAAGATCACGATCTGCTGTGGAAGAGAGAGGTAGCCTTCCCTGGAAAGAAGCTTGCGATTGGGGGTAGGCTATGGGATGGACAGTGACTGCTCTCCACATATTCTTCAAACCCGCTTCTGCATTCCTAAAGGCGCCATGACCAGACCCTGCTGTGCTCGTGAGCTGCTCCCCAGAGTTCTAGCTGGCTCGGCTTTTTGTCTTTTTGTTAGAAACGGGGAAGCTGTGGTTTCTGTAGGCAACTGACAGCAGGCACCGGGGAACTCCCTCGTCACCTGATCTCTGTGAGACTAAGTTCAAAAGCTATTCCCGTCTGCAGTAGGCTGTCAGGATGACCTAAAAAATGTTAATGGCATAAGTCATCAGAGAATCAAAAGGTAATCCCAGGGCAAACAAATACTTCCTAAGAGGCTTTCTATAAATCTAGCTTAAGCAACTGTATCCGGCAGTCTACTCCTGAGTTCTCCAGCCACTTGCAAAGCTCAGTGCCTCCTTCCCACGAATATCCGCAGGGCGTGGCTCCGATCTCATTGCATTCCCAGGCCCACAGATCAGCCTTTAGCTGAGACTGAGCTGGATGTGGGGCAGAAGGAAAGGAAGAGGTCACCCACCCGCTCTTCACCGTGCCAATAACGGACAACAAAGACTTCAGCATCTTCTTTTCCTCTTTAAAATGTTTCTCAGTGAATATTTTCCCCTGAACTTTATTCACCAAACGTTGCCACTGCCAGCGACATAAGTCTAATTTACGTCATGGGGATTATTGAAACTCGACTTCCTGATACTGTTGTCTTCCCCCCCCCCTCGAGCTGACATCCACATCAGGGCAAGACTCCTGTCAGCCACTGAGCACAGGTCTTCTCTGAGCTCTCATTGCCTGTTCCTGAACGCTGAAGATTTTATTCATTCACTGGTTTCTATGGCAGGGTATGAAAATCTCCTTACTAGGCATACCGTGTTTTGTTTTTAATACATTTTTTTTCATACACTATATTCTGATTATGGTGGCCCACCCTCCATCTCCTCCAAGTCTCTCCCCATCTCCCTATCTACCCATCCATACCTTGTTTTTCTTTTTCTTTTTTTTTTTAAAAAAAGGGCAAAACCAAAATCAGAATTATAAAGAAAAGCACAAGAAACAGCACACACACACACACAAAAAAAAAAAAAAAAACCCATAAAAACTCAAAATCAGAAACCATAACATATAGGCAAAAGACCAATGAGATAAAATGTGTCGAATCAAATGAATATGAAACAACAAAAAAAGTCTACGTAAATGCCATTTTGTTCATTTCGTGTTGGCCTCAACGGCTGCAATGGGGCCTGCCCTTACTTGTGGTGGGAATAGGTGGCGAGACTCCATTGGAGAAAACTAACTTTTCTTTTGCCAACAGTTGTCAACTGAAGGCAGTTTCTCGGTTAGAGATGTGAGCTTGTGTATGGCTTGGACCTAGGCAGACGCTGTGCATGCCACACAGTGTCTGTGAGTTCATCCACATGTCAGTCCTGTTTCCTCGGTGTCCTTCATCCCCTCTTACAAACTCTCTACCTCTCTTGGACAAAGTTCCCTGAGCCATCGTGGAGGGAGTTTGACGAAGACATCCCATTTAGAAGTGAGTGTCCCAAGGTTTCTTACTCTCCGCACATTGTCCATTTGTAGGTCTCTGTACTGACTGATTGTCATAGGAAGCTCCTCTGACAATGGCTGAGCAAGACACTGATCAGTGAGTACAGCACAATGTCATTGGAAGTCCTTTTATTGCTGTGTTCCTTCGGCAGAACCACGGTGTTTGGTTTTCCTCGGCCCACGGCTTATCTAATTTCAGATTCTTGGGCACCCGAACAGTGCCGGGCATGGGTTTCATCTTGGGGCTTAAATCCATGCAGGGAGGGGTTGGTTAGTCCTACAGTGTCTATGCCACTATTGCACCAGCGTTTCAGACAGGCAGGTCACCGTTGCAGACTGCGGGTTTTGTAGTCCGGTTGCTGGTCACTTTCCTCCCCTGCTAGTGTGCAGCGCTTTCCAGAACCAGGGACACTTGTCGGGGGGGGGGGGTGGTGAAGGTTCTAGTTAGGCACCAGCTAAACTTCTCCAACGTTCAATGAGTTGTCTTCAGCAATAGAGCCTTGCCATCAAGCTGTGGAGAGCAGCCAGAAGCCTTGGCGATAGCTTGTTTTGCCTGGAGGTTTTCCGTGGGGCCCATGGAAACTCAAATAGCTGTAACCCACTCCTGGCACTGGAAGTTTCGACTTGTGGTAAACATATCTAGTTGGGGCATTGTCTCCCACGTTATTTGGTGACTCCATTTAGATTTCTTTCACATATGTGTATGTTTGAAGAAGCTTCTCTTCTCTTGTAGTAGGTTTCCATATGATCCCTCCAATGGTCCATATTCCCTCCCTTTCCTCTCTCTTACCTCTCCATTTGAGCCTCCCATTCCATCCTCCCCCATCTCTCCATAACCATATGTCCTATTTTCCATTCCTAGTTCTCCCCCTTCCTAGTCCCTTACTCTAACCTAACATCCATGGCTGTATGGATTATAGCATGCCTATCAATGGGTTAGAAGCTAGCATCCACATATAAGAGAGTACATATTGTCTTTTGGGGCCTATGTTATCTCTCTCACGATATTTTTTTCCTAGCTTCATCCATTTACCTGTGAATTTCATGATTTCATTTTTTAAACAGCTGAATTCCATTGTGTTAACGTACATATTTTCATTATCCACTCATCTATTGGTAGACATCTAGGCTGTGTCCAATTTCTGACTATGAACATGGTTGATCAAGTGTCTCTGTAGTGGGATATAGGGTCCTTTGGGTATACATCTTGAGGTACATCTGTTGTGTGACCAAATTTTTCCTGGGAAGAAAAAACACATTCATCTACTGACTCCAGTTAGAGAACCCGTGACAGACCATAGTACAGATACCACCAAAGTCCAACTTGGTGACGTAATGAGTTTTATTTTGATTACTTACAGGAGCATAGGTGAAGAGTTACTGACAGGAGAAGTGACCCGGAGACAGCTGCGTCACCACGGCCCACCCCAGCATGGGTGGCAGGAAGGGGGCTAGTAAACAGTTTCAGGGACTTCCTGAGCTTTTTTGATTTCTTTACCTTCCTGCTTAAGGAGCTCCCCTACAGGATGGGATATTTTGATCTCAGAGGAAACTGTTATACAAAAGATATATTCCCAGCTTTCTGAGGCTGCAGACTATATAATTTTCAATGGATAATGTAATAATGTAAATCACAAGATCTAGCCAAGTGTGAAAAGGGAAGAACAATTCTTACCTAGAAAATAACTTACTGTAACCAAATTTATATTTTACAATAGTTGACAATAAAGTACATTCCTCAAACTTTGACTATCTGCCAAGCACAAATCCTATTATTTAATCTTCACGATGAGCCTATAAAGTGCATGTGGTTATCATTATCCTCAAATAAAGACAAAGTGAAGGCATGATGGCACATGCTGGCAATCCCAGCACTTGGGAGGAGAAAACAGGAGTGTAGGGACCAGAGATAAGGGAAAAACACCCTGCCTCCTGACTTGACCCTGAGGTCCGGAGGCTTGGAACCAACGCCCTCCTCACCTCTCCACCCCCAACTCAGCAACAATATCAGCTGAAAAACAACCAACCATGATGTACTTTTTCACCAGCTCACTGCACATGATCCAAAAACCTATAAAAGCCCTCCCTTCCACCAATCCTCCTCAGCTGCTCTTCCAGTTCACAGTTCTCTTTCTGTCTCATCTCTGTTCTCCAGAGTCAGTCTCTTGTGTGGGGTTTGTTTCCTGGTGTGATTGTGGTATTGTCTTCCAACTTCCAAGATACTGTTTCGCTGGAAGAAAAAAAAAAAAAAACCTCACAAGGAGGATCATAAATTCGTCAGGGCTGATCTGGAGTTACTATGTATTCAAATGTTAATTGTTTACCTTCCCCCAGACCCTTACAAGCAAATTCTCACTATCCAAAATGGCGTGCTGTAAACCTTGCCTGGCAAATTGTCCCTGATTGGCAAATAAAGCTGCTTCCACCTGGGCTGGGCAGGAGTGAGGTAGGCAGAGCCTAGGTTTGCCAGCTTTTGGGGTCAGAGAAGGAGCATGAGGGGAGAAAGGAGGAGGAAGGAGAGCTCACCATGGGTTAGGATGAACTACGCTGGGAGAAGCTTGCTCTGAGGACTGGCATGATGGAGAGAGGCAGCCAAAATGGAAAATTTGGGCAAGTACTTATGACGATGATTTTAGACTGCGAAGTAGACAAGATAGCTCAGAGGGTTAATATCTGCCCAACCCCAGAGCAGTAAGGCTTATGAAAAATCTAACAAATTTCCATGTCTTTCATTTATATAATTGTGGGTTAAAGAATGACAAAAATTCAAGGTCATCTTTGCCTATGGATGCATGGGGCTTCTATACTTCTATTTGTTGTGCATGATTTTAATTCCAGCACCCCGGAAGCAGAGACATACAGATCTCTGTGAGTTGGAGACCAGTCTGGTCTCCTATATATTGAATTTCAGGCAAGTTTAAAAAAAAAAAAAAAAGGAAAAGGAAGGAAGGAAGGAAGGAAGGAAGGAAGGAAGGAAGGAAGGAAGGAAGAAAAAAAGAAAAGCTATATAGTTTGTCTAAGGTCACAAGCCAGTGAAGAGATGGCCTCAGGATTTGAATGTAAATCTTCAAAAAAACAGAGCTCCCCTTCATGTGTCTACTGTAGCTGCTTTGGTCTTCCAAAACAAAGCTACCAGAGTGCTATGGAACATACCTTTACTCCTAGCACTTGGGAGGCAGAGACAGATGGATCTCTGTATTCCAGGCCAGCCTGCTCAACAAAGCAAGAACAGCCAGGGCTGCATAAACCCTGTCTCAAAAAACAAAAAAAAGCCACAAAACAAAAACAAACAAACCAAAAAACCCACAACACTATCATCAGGGATGGGGTAGGGACTTAAATGGTACAGTATTTGAGCCGCATGCTTGATGCTCTGGGTTTGATTTCCAGAACATTTAAAACTACACGCCCACCAAAGAAAACCTTTACAAGATATAGACAGGAAGCAACCTACCCGAGAGGAGCGAGTATGAGTGAGCAGCATTCCAAAGGGTGCTGGTGGAGTTGCCTGACTCATGCATATTTTCTTCCACCAAATCTAATAAGCAGCACAGATACAACAGCTTTCTTTATAGTTTGAAGCAATAGGTAGAGTTGAGGGCTACCATGGGAGGCAAGAAGGGCAGTGACTCTCCAGCCTTGATCTCAGAGGCAGGAGGTGTTTTCAGAGACCACGGAGCTCACGGTGCAGTAGGAGAGGCGGCTTTGGTGTTAGTCACCCCACGGTTTGTCCACCTGGCTCTGCTGACTTTTCTGTTGATCTTATATATCTGCCGTTCGGATATATTGAACAGTGAACAGTCAGGCTTTTTGAGGCTTTCACATGTAAAAAAAAAAAAAATGTGCACAACTATTTCCATTTCACAGGGTCGTTGTGAGGATTGAGTGAGACGTGTAGGAAAAAGACATGATGGTGGCTAAGGTTTAGCAGGCGGTCAACGGAATGTCAGCTGTTTTTGTAACTGCTGTTGTTGCGGGAAGGATAAAACTTCAACAGAAAAAGCGGTGAAAGAGCTACCTGCACGGAGGTAAGCACAGAGGCGGGAAGACAACAAAATGCTTTAGGAACTTCTGAGTGATTTTCAACTTGACTGAGTTTGCAATCACGCGGGAAGCACGCCTGTGACACCTCGGGGTGGGGGCGCTTCCAGAGAGGTTTAGCTGAGGAGGGAAGACCCAGGGTGAAGGAGGAGGGCACTGTCCTCATGGTCAGGGTTTCCCGGCTGTATAAAACCCGGCGACGGAGGTGAGCTTCCTGATATGGGTGCACATGGCCGCGTTCCTGCTGCCTCAGCTAGAGCCCCTGTCCTGCATCTTCCCCCACCAGGGTGGGCTGCGCCTCCAGACTGTGGGCGGAGCTAAGCGCTTCCTTTCTTAAGTTGCTTCTGTCCTGTTTTGGCCCAGCAAGGAAAAGGTAACTATTTCAGCTCATTAGGAGCCCCTTCTTCCCGACTCGGACGTTGGAAATCACCCGAGAACCCACTATTTAAGCTAGACATGAGCAGCGTCTGAAAGGGAACCGCAGTGACCTCCCTGGATGGAGGTCTCTGTCTATACCTCACGTCACTTGCCCTGCTCTCTTTTGAGTGGCACCAGCAGTTCACTGGGCCAGGGGCTGCCCTTTCCCCCTGTGCAGAGGCCCTAAGCAGCCACATAAACCCAGTGACTTGCCAGGAGGCCCAGACCTCACTGAGCGGCAACCTTTGGAGCTGTGGAAACAGGAATCTGTCATTCCTCAGACAGGTTTTCTGAGCCTGGGATGTTCTGACTGTGAAGTTGCCCATGCCTGCGGAGTAGCGTTTCCGGATAACTTGGCAAGGCTAACCTGTCACCTAGACCACCATGAAAGGGGACAGCCTTAGTCCTTGAAAGTGGGCTCATGGGCTGCTTCCTTTTTGAACTAGCCAAACAGAAACCAAAGTGAGGAGAAGACAAAGGGCCCAAAAGAAACAGTCCTTTCTTGCGGGATTTGTCCTACCCTGAAGACTGCAGGTTGAAAATTGCATGGGTGAGAACTCAGCCAGAAGCCACGCAGAGTGGTACATGCCCCTAATTCTACTGGGGAGGCAGAGGCAGGAGGAGCCAGAGTGAGAGGCCAGCTTGGACTATCGTGAGACTCTGGAGAGAGAGAGAGAGAGGTAGGCAGATGAAAGCGGAGACAACAGCGGCAGCACAGGAGTTGGTTAAGAATGAGGCTGAAATGCGGTGGGGCTCCCCTTAGCATTAAGAGCTTAAAAGGAGATGATGTTACTGTAAACATCAGAAGGATTAAAACCTCTGACATAATCAAAACTGGCTAAGCCACAATGGGTGTGTTGCAGCCAGCCAGTGTCCAGGTATTTGTCCCATCCGTCTATTATAGCTACGGAGCTTGGCAGGAATAAGTACACCCTTAATGCGTACTTCACTGAGAGGCTATGGCTTCTCACTTGCTGGCGATGTCTTCTCCAGTTCATCTGAAGGCTCCAGACTGTCTATTACCTTTCCAGATACTGTGTATCTCATGTCCAAATATACCTGCTTGCTGTGGGATGAAGAGCTGACACACCGGTATTGGGGCCCTTAGCAGCCATAGATCCAACAGCTCCAACCTGGTGCTTCAGGTGTTGTATTTGTCCTCCCACCCCAGATGACGTCACTTCCTCTTCCAGTACCTGAGGGATCTCTCGTTTGAACCGTGAAACTCTTGATACATCCAAGAAACATGAAGCTATTATAGTATTTACTGGCATAAAAAGCCCCAAATTCTCACATGTTTTGAGCATGTGCTCAGAGACTCCTGTTCTGATGTCTCCCGCATTTGTATGCAGGGTTACATACATTCTTCCTTCTTGATGGTTTCAGGAATTAAGACTTCGCAAAGCCCCACAGAGCAAAGGTTACAACCGAGTTCCTATTCATTCTTCATCCTGGTGTTCTAGAAATGCCCCCATCAGTCTGAAAGTCCACTGCTATCCCATGAAATGAAATGGCGTCTACTTAGAACTCAGAAAGCGTTTGAAGAAGTGAATGAAAGAATTAATGCCTTTGCTCTATTCTTAACCCACTTCAGTTAGCACTCCTGCCAGGGACTCACATGTGACTACAAAAGGGACCTACCAATGTTCCCACTGGGAGCTTAAGGGCATTTGCAAAGCAAGAACAGGCATAGCTTTATCTTTCTCAGGCACTGCTGAATTACAAGCCACAGAGACAAACTTAAGCTAGCAGGTGCTGGGAGAAAGCATCTCTTTGACTGGGGGAGTGCAGCCAGGAACTGGACAGCTGGAAATTTTAATGACTACCCTTTCTTCTTTTAGCCACGTGGGCTTTTCATCCTATTTGCTGTGTGTTTAATTTCTTTCTCTCTCTAGATGGGTTTGGCCATCTTAATGAAACCCAGATGCCTTCTGCTCTCGGTATCTGACCTCCTTGTTCTGCTTCCGGGTAACAGCCCATCAGGCAATGCAGCAAGTACAGCCACTGAAGGGGCTCTAGCAGGCCAGAACAGGCAAACATGGCACCTTCCAGTTTCGCCTTACCCTTCACCCTGATTCCCTCTACCCTCCTAAACCATTAGATTACATTCTTAAACCTAGCCACCAAGGTCTGTTCCCTTATTTGGCCACTTCCTCCTCCTGAGGCTGGCTACTGAGATCCAGCCATCAAAGTACTGAAGTCCAGCAATCAAAAGCCCCTTTTGATTCACCTAATTAACATATCCAATTAAAATTAACCACCTCACAAAGTTAATAAAATGTAACTGATAAGAAAAAATAAAATTAAAATTAAAAAAAAAATTAACCACCTCATCCTACTTTTATAAATTGTCATTTGCCTATGGGCCATGTCTGTCTCCTCTCTATCCAGAGGCCATCCTTTGTCTCTCCAGGACGAATATCCCTTCCCCTTTTCCTTGCTCCTTTTCTTTCCTCTCCTTTGTTCCTCTTCCCCTTCTCCCTAGTCCTCTGTCTCCCATCTTTGTCCCTCTTGGGCAAATAAATCTCCTTTGTGCTGAGAACTTCATCTTGGGGTATCTTGTGTGGAGACCAGTCACCCTTAGTTTCCATGGGGAACTGGTTTCACAACCCCCCGGAAGATATTTCTTACAATAACAGCATTTGCATACAACTTTTGTTAGCCTATAGGCAGCCTGCTTCTGGGTTGCCTAGTAACCTATGATGTCATCATGTGTTGCCCACCAGGTGTGTGGCAGACGCAGTCCAGCTGTGCCTACACAAGCTATAAACGGACCAACCTGCCACGTTGCTTCTCTCTTACTCTCCTCTCTTTCTCTGTAGGCCTCGTTTTCTTTCCTGTGGGCCCTAGACCATGTCTCTCTCTTTCCTCTCTATCTCTCCACCTCCATCCAATTAATATCTTTCATAATATCTGTTGTGTGTGTGGCATCATTTTTAAATTAAAACTAACAACTTTCATGTATCCTCCCACACACTTTGAATTTTAGTGTTTATGTACATGTGTGTGTGGTATTCAGATTCGTGTGTGAATGTGTATGTGTGTAGGTACGTGTGTAGGGAAGTGTTGTGTGTACGTGTTAGTGAACCCAGAGCTGCCCAATTCCTGCTAGTTTAGCTGGTCAGCCTCCTCCTCCTCCTCCCTTCCCAGCCCTGGGACATCCCTGTATCTGCTTCCCCAGTGCTGGGATCACAGTGCCCACCATATCTACTTGGTTGTCGTGTGGATTCTAGGGACCCAGACTCCAGTCCTGATTCTTGTGTGGCAAGTGCTTTAAGAATTAGGCCTATCTCCAAATGCCCTCCTATGTACTGTAAATTGTAGATTACTATATCCAATATAATGTACATTCTATCTAAGCCATTGTTATACTGTGTTGTTTATGTAATAAAGAGAAGAAAAACATCTGTATGTATTCAGTACAGTGCAGTTTTTAGAATATGTCAACACACTGTTGATTGAATGCACATATGGAGACCACATGAGTTCAAAAGGCCAACTGTCATATCTGGTCTTCTAAATGAATTTGGGTCAGTTAAAGTCAGAATTGTACAGGGTGTAAGGGAAAGGTTAGTGAGAAAGGCAGCAGAAACAGAAGAACCAAAAGTACTGGAAACACCAAGTCTGTTGGCCATGGGAAGTGGCTTAGTGGTTAGAAGCACTGGTTACTGTTCTGGAAGTCCTGAGTTCAATTCCCAGCACCCACATGAAGGCTCACAACAATCTATAATGTGATCTGATGCCCCCTTTTGGCATGCAGGTATACACACAGATAGAGCACTAATACATAAAGGAAATAAAGTTTGAGGCCAGCATGGTCTACGAAGTGAGTTCAAGAATAGCCAGGGCTACACAGAGAAACCCTGTCTTAAAAAAACAAACAAGGAAGAAAGAAAGGAAGGAAAGAAAGAAGTAAGCGTTGGGATTCAGACTTGGGACAAGCTATTGAGGTGGCTTTTTAACCAACAGACCTGGCCTCCAGGTTCTCCCAGCAGTCCTCAGTCCCTACCTGTCCAGGGCATGGCTGGGATGCCCAGCCCTGTACCCTGAACTTTCTAGCCCTGGGATTGAGCTTCCTCTACCTCCAGGCCCTTCACTATATGACCCAGACTTGTTGGCTTCCTTCTCCCTCTCTCTACATTTCCTCTCTCTCCTTTCTCTCTGTGAGAGCATTTTCTTTCTCTGCCAAGCCCCCTGCTTTTCTGTCTGCCTCTGCAAGATCGGTGAACCAACCCAAGAGCTGTCCCCAATAAACCTGAATTTTTACTCTAATTTGGCTTGAATTGGCTCATTTTGTTCATGGACATAAGCTATCAGGAAGGAAGGAAGGGAGAAAAAAAGGGAAGAAAGGAAAAGAAAGAGAGAGAGAGAGCATCAAGGAGGTGGTTAAGTAGGTTGGGTATGCAGCCAGAAAGCTAGAGTCAGGGATTGAGGGTTCTGAGGAAGGGCAGAGAATGAAAGCCAAGGATTTGAGTCCCTGTATGTGGTAGCTGCAGGCAGTTAATTTCCTTAGACACGCTGTTCTAGTCTACTGCTGAATTCATTCAGAAAGGTTAATTTATGCATTTGGTAGAAGAACAAAAGCACATCCTCACATGATATTCAAGCAATGAGGTCATCCGGGGACTCCTGCTCCTGGGATTCTGCCTGCTGTCTCCTTTCTAGGCGGGAGCCATGTCTAAGCTTCACAGGAAGCGGCTCACGTGGAAGGAGGAGCCCCTGGAGCCAACGTGGGAGGAAAGGGCATCTGCTGCTGTCTCATAACTTCTGTGGATTCTGAAAAGCATTGTCCAGGAAACTGGGTGAGGGAAGAGCAGCTGATAACAAAGAAATGGGCCTAGACAGCACCTGGAGGCTGAGGCAGGAGGATAAGGCCAAGGCCATACTGGGCCACTTGAGTTCCAGATCACCTCAGGCTACAGTGTAAGGCTATATCTTAACACAGCATCAAAGAAGGAAAGAGGAGAGGAATAAAATAAAATAAAATAAAATAAAATAAAATAAAATAAAATAAAATAAAGGAAGTAAGGGAGGAAGGGATGGAGTCTAGAAACCACAGGGATCAGGAATGGAGATTCTGTGTCTTGTCACAAACACAAACTTGTGACCTCAAAAGTCTCAGAACCTTAACTCAATGACGGGCAAGAAAGTACACACGGCCCTGGCTGGGGATGCCTGTCTCTGGGGCTGTCCTTGTCTTCACATGTGCTGGGCCATCCTGGATACCCAGAGCCCCCATTCCTTTCTTTCAGGGACTCTTAATTCTCAACTACTGTGCATGTCCTATGATTCTCCAATATGGTTCCAATCCCTTATGGTCTAGAAGGATCGAGCAGTCTTCATTCCTGTCCATCATTGGTCAGGAACAGCCACCATTTGCTTGTTTGTGATATGTTCGTAGCAGGGTTTCATGTATGCCAGGCTGTATAGTGGAACTTGTGGTGTAGACAAGGATGATGTTGAATTTCTTGTGTGTGTGTGTGTGTGTGTGTTGCGCATGCACAATGTCAAGAATCTTTCTCAATCTTTCTCTCCACCGTAATATTTGAGAAGACACTTCCTCTCACTGAACCTGGAGCACACCGATGTGGCTAGACTGGCTGCCAGCAAGCACCAGGGATCCTTCTGTCCCTGCCTGCCCAGGGCAGCGATTACCATCACACAGTCATGTACCAGACTTTTATATTGGTGTTACGAATCAAAATCCGGTCTTCGTGTTTGTCTGGGAAGAGCTTTGCCTAGCTGAGCTACTTCCCCAGCCCCTCAACCCCTTCTTAAATGACAAAAGATTCCCAAATATCCCAGATTGATTGTGAGGGGTTTTTGTTGTTGTTGTTGTTGTTTTATATAAATTATTCAGTGCAGTCCTGTGGGTGGGTACACACAGGCCATGGCATTTGTGTGAAGGTCAGAGAACAACTCATGGGAAAACCAGCTGTCTTCTAGCATGTGGGTTTCAGGGATCAAACTTCGGTCATCAGACTTGGCAGTAAACACCCTTTTCTGCTGGCCCATTCCATCGGCCTTCTTTATCTGAGATATGACCACATGCACGTCGGGCTGGCTTCAGGCTTGCTATGCAGCCAAAGATGATTTTCAAGTTGGGATCCTCTTGCTCCTGCCCCACAATTGCTGGGATTACATGCACGCACCACCACACTTCATTCTTGTGGTGCTGCAGATGGAATCTAGGGCCTTAAGCATGCTAAGCAAGCACCCTACCAACTGAGCTACAGCGGCAGACCCAAAGAGCAACCAAGTTTGGCATTATGTAGGTACCTGCTGTGTGACGTTGGGTAAGATGAATAACTTTGCTGTCTCAATTCCTCATCTACAAAATGTCACTCATAAGAAGACTTCTATGCAGAATTATTGTAAAGATGAAGTCAGGGCTCCCCAGAGAACAAGACCAACGGGACTGAGGAAGTCTTCTTTTAGAAACTGGTTGCTATGGTTATGGGAATTAAGAGGACCATGATGCGACCTACCCAGGCTGGAGACTCAGGAAAGCATCTCCCAAGTGTGAAGATCTGAGAACTGGGAGCTAGTGTCAGTGAGAGGACAGGAGACAAGGGCCCAGTCTTGCAACAGAGAGAGTAAATTCAGCCTCCTGGCCTCTTCTGCTGGACTCTCAGTGGGTTGGATGGGGCCCACACACAGCAGGAAAGGCTGCCTGCTTCGCTCCATCTACCACTTCAGACAGTAACCCCCTTTACAAACACCTGCAGGTACACCAGAAATGTCTGTCTACACACAGAAGCTCTGTGACCCAGTCAAGTTGACAGAGAAAAAAATTACCCATCATACAACATAACATGCCTGGTATCGTGCCTTCCTATAGCAAGCATTTGGTAATTGTTAGCCGTCCTTAGTAGGCCCACTGTAATATACTGATTTAATTGTTTCTTAGCTTGGACTCTGAGCTCTTTACAGAATTAGAGTTCAGTACAACTTAACAGCAGCAACAACAACAACAACAAAAAAAAGAATCCAAATGGCCTGATTTAAATCCAAATGACCTGACTAATGAATGCACAAAGGGTTCTAAACAGCAAAATCAGCAGCAAAAACACAAAATACTGGACCAACTTCAAAAGGGACATTTTGCTTGGATTTCACTAGGAATGTGTTTCAGGTGAGTCAAAGTCCTGATCGTGAGTGAGTTCAAAAGCCCTGAAAACATTGACTTGGAGGGCAAGTCTTAGCAAGTAGGCAAGCTTGTGAAAATGCAAGCTGCAAAAAATTAACATTGACTTATGCTCCCTAAAAAGGAGGACTGGGTAAAGATACTTCCCAAAGATTGGTGGCCAGCAGATCCTTGGGAAAGGCGTCAGGCATCACTGAACATCAGACGAACATTAACCAAAGCCACAATGAGACAAAGACCTCACACCTCACACCTCAAGATGCCTAGCGTTGGGCAGATCAGAGTCAACAGGTGTTAGAGAGAAAGTCAAGGAAAGCCAGCCCGTTGTTGGTGGAAAGGTAAAGTGATCTCGCCGTTATGAGAAATAGTATGAAGCTCCCTCCAAAACCAGAGCTATAACACATGCGCACACACACAGGAGTGGGGAGGAGAATATGTTGTGTGTGTGTGTGTGTGTGTGTGTGTGTGTGTGTGTGTGTGTGTGT